>NW_026974717.1:68570-163369 GCF_015220805.1 Pogoniulus pusillus | reverse complement strand
TCCCTCACACACTGCAAAAGAAACTTCTCCTAGCTGCTTTCCTTTGAAGCAGAAACACGTTTACATCCTAGCCCCATGAAGAAACCATAGAAATTCGTTTAAAAAAGCACTCCTCTGCTTATAGACCCAGCAGGAATGGCCTAGCCTGGAATCCCCTCACCATTCTGCTCTTTCCAGCTCCCTCACACACTGGCAAAGAAACTTTCTCCTAGCTGCTTTCCTTTGAAGCAGAACACGTTACATCCTAGCCCCATTGAAGAACCATAGAAATTGGTTTACAAAGCACTCCTTCTGCTTATAGACCCAGAGGAATGCCTAGCCTGGAATCCCTGCACCATTCTGCAGCTTTCCAGCTCCCTCACACACTGGCAAAAGAAAACTTTCTCCTAGCTGCTTTCCTTTGAAGCAGAAAACAGTTTACATCCTAGCCCCATTGAAGAACCATAGAAATGGTTTAAAAAAGCACTCCTTCTGCTTATAGACCCAGTCAGGAATGACCTAGCCTGGAATCCCCTGCACCATTCTGCAGCTTTCCAGCTCCCTCACACACTGGCAAAAGAAACTTTCTCCTAGCTGCTTTCCTTTGAAGCAGAAACACGTTTACATCCTAGCCCCATTGAAGAACCATAGAAATTCCGTTTACAAAAAGCACTCCTTCTGCTTATAGACCCAGCCAGGAATGGCCTAGCCTGGAATCCCTGCACCATTCTGCAGCTTTCCAGCTCCCTCACACACTGGCAAAAGAAACTTTCTCCTAGCTGCTTTCCTTTGAAGCAGAAACACGTTTACATCCTAGCCCCATTGAAGAACCATAGAAATGCCGTTTAGAAAAAGCACTCCTTCTGCTTATAGACCCAGTCAGGAATGACCTAGCCTGGAATCCCCTACACCATTCTGCAGCTTTCCAGCTGCGTCACACACTGGCAAAAGAAACTTTCTCCTAGCTGCTTTCCTTTGAAGCAGAAACACGTTTACATCCTAGCCCCATTGAAGAACCATAGAAATTCGTTTACAAAAAGCACTCCTTCTGCTTATAGACCCAGCCAGGAATGGCCTAGCCTGGAATCCCCTGCACCATTCTGCAGCTTTCCAGCTGCCGTCACACACTGGCAAAAGAAACTTTCTCCTAGCTGCTTTCCTTTGAAGCAGAAACACGTTTACATCCTAGCCCATTGAAGAACCATAGAAATTCGCTTTAGCAAAAAGCACTCCTTCTGCTTATAGACCCAGCCAGGAATGGCCTAGCCTGGAATCCCCTGCACCATTCTGCAGCTTTCCAGCTCCCTCACACACTGGCAAAAGAAACTTTCTCCTAGCTGCTTTCCTTTGAAGCAGAAACACGTTTACATCCTAGCCCCATTGAAGAACCATAGAAATGCCGTTTAGAAAAAGCACTCCTTCTGCTTATAGACCCAGCCAGGAATGGCCTAGCCTGGAATCCCCTGCACCATTCTGCAGCTTTCCAGCTCCCTCACACACTGGCAAAAGAAACTTTCTCCTAGCTGCTTTCCTTTGAAGCAGAAACACGTTTACATCCTAGCCCATTGAAGAACCATAGAAATGCCGTTTAGAAAAAGCACTCCTTCTGCTTATAGACCCAGTCAGGAATGGCCTAGCCTGGAATCCCCTACACCATTCTGTAGCTTTCCAGCTCCGTCACACACTGGCAAAAGAAACTTTCTCCTAGCTGCTTTCCTTTGAAGCAGAAACACGTTTACATCCTAGCCCCATTGAAGAACCATAGAAATTCGCTTTACAAAAAGCACTCATTCTGCTTATAGACCCAGCCAGGAATGGCCTAGCCTGGAATCCCCTGCACCATTCTGTAGCTTTCCAGCTCCCTCACACACTGGCAAAAGAAACTTTCTCCTAGCTGCTTTCCTTTGAAGCAGAAACACGTTTACATCCTAGCCCCATTGAAGAACCATAGAAATGCCGTTTAGAAAAAGCACTCCTTCTGCTTATAGACCCAGCCAGGAATGGCCTAGCCTGGAATCCCCTGCACCATTCTGCAGCTTTCCAGCTCCCTCACACACTGGCAAAAGAAACTTTCTCCTAGCTGCTTTCCTTTGAAGCAGAAACACGTTTACATCCTAGCCCCATTGAAGAACCATAGAAATGCCGTTTAGAAAAGCACTCCTTCTGCTTATAGACCCAGCCAGGAATGGCCTAGCCTGGAATCCCCTGCACCATTCTGCAGCTTTCCAGCTCCCTCACACACTGGCAAAAGAAACTTTCTCCTAGCTGCTTTCCTTTGAAGCAGAAACACGTTTACATCCTAGCCCCATTGAAGAACCATAGAAATGCCGTTTAGAAAAAGCACTCCTTCTGCTTATAGACCCAGTCAGGAATGGCCTAGCCTGGAATCCCCTTCACCATTCTGCAGCTTTCCAGCTGCGTCACACACTGGCAAAAGAAACTTTCTCCTAGCTGCTTTCCTTTGAAGCAGAAACACGTTTACATCCTATCCCCATTGAAGAACCATAGAAATGCCGTTTAGAAAAAAGCACTCCTTCTGCTTATAGACCCAGTCAGGAATGACCTAGCCTGGAATCCCCTACACCATTCTGCAGCTTTCCAGCTGCGTCACACACTGGCAAAAGAAACTTTCTCCTAGCTGCTTTCCTTTGAAGCAGAAACACGTTTACATCCTAGCCCCATTGAAGAACCATAGAAATTCGCTTTACAAAAAGCACTCATTCTGCTTATAGACCCAGTCAGGAATGGCCTAGCCTGGAATCCCCTGCACCATTCTGCAGCTTTCCAGCTCCCTCACACACTGGCAAAAGAAACTTTCTCCTAGCTGCTTTCCTTTGAAGCAGAAACACGTTTACATCCTAGCCCCATTGAAGAACCATAGAAATTCGCTTTACAAAAAGCACTCCTTCTGCTTATAGACCCAGCCAGGAATGGCCTAGCCTGGAATCCCCTGCACCATTCTGCAGCTTTCCAGCTCCCTCACACACTGGCAAAAGAAACTTTCTCCTAGCTGCTTTCCTTTGAAGCAGAAACACGTTTACATCCTAGCCCCATTGAAGAACCATAGAAATTCGTTTACAAAAAGCACTCCTTCTGCTTATAGACCCAGCCAGGAATGGCCTAGCCTGGAATCCCCTGCACCATTCTGTAGCTTTCCAGCTCCCTCACACACTGGCAAAAGAAACTTTCTCCTAGCTGCTTTCCTTTGAAGCAGAAACACGTTTACATCCTAGCCCCATTGAAGAACCATAGAAATGCCGTTTAGAAAAAGCACTCCTTCTGCTTATAGACCCAGCCAGGAATGGCCTAGCCTGGAATCCCCTGCACCATTCTGCAGCTTTCCAGCTCCCTCACACACTGGCAAAAGAAACTTTCTCCTAGCTGCTTTCCTTTGAAGCAGAAACACGTTTACATCCTAGCCCCATTGAAGAACCATAGAAATTCGGTTTACAAAAAGCACTCCTTCTGCTTATAGACCCAGCCAGGAATGGCCTAGCCTGGAATCCCCTGCACCATTCTGCAGCTTTCCAGCTCCGTCACACACTGGCAAAAGAAACTTTCTCCTAGCTGCTTTCCTTTGAAGCAGAAACACGTTTACATCCTAGCCCCATTGAAGAACCATAGAAATTCGGTTTACAAAAAGCACTCATTCTGCTTATAGACCCAGCCAGGAATGCCTAGCCTGGAATCCCCTGCACCATTCTGTAGCTTTCCAGCTCCCTCACACACTGGCAAAAGAAACTTTCTCCTAGCTGCTTTCCTTTGAAGCAGAAACACGTTTACATCCTAGCCCCATTGAAGAACCATAGAAATTCCGTATAGCAAAAAGCACTCCTTCTGCTTATAGACCCAGCCAGGAATGCCTAGCCTGGAATCCCCTGCACCATTCTGCAGCTTTCCAGCTCCCTCACACACTGGCAAAAGAAACTTTCTCCTAGCTGCTTTCCTTTGAAGCAGAAACACGTTTACATCCTAGCCCCATTGAAGAACCATAGAAATGCCTTTAGAAAAAGCACTCCTTCTGCTTATAGACCCAGTCAGGAATGACCTAGCCTGGAATCCCCTACACCATTCTGCAGCTTTCCAGCTGCGTCACACACTGGCAAAAGAAACTTTCTCCTAGCTGCTTTCCTTTGAAGCAGAAACACGTTTACATCCTAGCCCCATTGAAGAACCATAGAAATTCGCTTTAACAAAAAGCACTCCTTCTGCTTATAGACCCAGCCAGGAATGGCCTAGCCTGGAATCCCCTGCACCATTCTGCAGCTTTCCAGCTCCGTCACACACTGGCAAAAGAAACTTTCTCCTAGCTGCTTTCCTTTGAAGCAGAAACACGTTTACATCCTAGCCCCTATTGAAGAACCATAGAAATTCGCTTTAGCAAAAAGCACTCCTTCTGCTTATAGACCCAGTCAGGAATGGACCTAGCCTGGAATCCCCTACACCATTCTGCAGCTTTCCAGCTCCCTCACACACTGGCAAAAGAAACTTTCTCCTAGCTGCTTTCCTTTGAAGCAGAAACACGTTTACATCCTAGCCCCATTGAAGAACCATAGAAATGCCGTTTAGAAAAAGCACTCCTTCTGCTTATAGACCCAGCCAGGAATGGCCTAGCCTGGAATCCCCTGCACCATTCTGCAGCTTTCCAGCTGCGTCACACACTGGCAAAAGAAACTTTCTCCTAGCTGCTTTCCTTTGAAGCAGAAACACGTTTACATCCTAGCCCCATTGAAGAACCATAGAAATTCGCTTTAGCAAAAAGCACTCATTCTGCTTATAGACCCAGCCAGGAATGGCCTAGCCTGGAATCCCCTACACCATTCTGCAGCTTTCCAGCTCCGTCACACACTGGCAAAAGAAACTTTCTCCTAGCTGCTTTCCTTTGAAGCAGAAACACGTTTACATCCTAGCCCCATTGAAGAACCATAGAAATTCGCTTTACAAAAAGCACTCCTTCTGCTTATAGACCCAGCCAGGAATGGCCTAGCCTGGAATCCCCTGCACCATTCTGCAGCTTTCCAGCTCCCTCACACACTGGCAAAAGAAACTTTCTCCTAGCTGCTTTCCTTTGAAGCAGAAACACGTTTACATCCTAGCCCCATTGAAGAACCATAGAAATGCCGTTTAGAAAAAGCACTCCTTCTGCTTATAGACCCAGCCAGGAATGGCCTAGCCTGGAATCCCCTGCACCATTCTGCAGCTTTCCAGCTCCCTCACACACTGGCAAAAGAAACTTTCTCCTAGCTGCTTTCCTTTGAAGCAGAAACACGTTTACATCCTAGCCCCATTGAAGAACCATAGAAATGCTGGTTTACAAAAAGCACTCCTTCTGCTTATATACCCAGCCAGGAATGGCCTAGCCTGGAATCCCCTGCACCATTCTGTAGCTTTCCAGCTCCGTCACACACTGGCAAAAGAAACTTTCTCCTAGCTGCTTTCCTTTGAAGCAGAAACACGTTTACATCCTAGCCCCATTGAAGAACCATAGAAATTCCGTTTACAAAAAGCACTCCTTCTGCTTATAGACCCAGCCAGGAATGACCTAGCCTGGAATCCCCTGCACCATTCTGCAGCTTTCCAGCTGCCTCACACACTGGCAAAAGAAACTTTCTCCTAGCTGCTTTCCTTTGAAGCAGAAACACGTTTACATCCTAGCCCCATTGAAGAACCATAGAAATTCGCTTTAGAAAAAGCACTCCTTCTGCTTATAGACCCAGTCAGGAATGACCTAGCCTGGAATCCCCTACACCATTCTGCAGCTTTCCAGCTGCGTCACACACTGGCAAAAGAAACTTTCTCCTAGCTGCTTTCCTTTGAAGCAGAAACACGTTTACATCCTAGCCCCATTGAAGAACCATAGAAATTCGCTTTACAAAAAGCACTCCTTCTGCTTATAGACCCAGCCAGGAATGGCCTAGCCTGGAATCCCCTGCACCATTCTGTAGCTTTCCAGCTCCCTCACACACTGGCAAAAGAAACTTTCTCCTAGCTGCTTTCCTTTGAAGCAGAAACACGTTTACATCCTAGCCCCATTGAAGAACCATAGAAATGCCGTTTAGAAAAAGCACTCCTTCTGCTTATAGACCCAGTCAGGAATGACCTAGCCTGGAATCCCCTACACCATTCTGCAGCTTTCCAGCTGCGTCACACACTGGCAAAAGAAACTTTCTCCTAGCTGCTTTCCTTTGAAGCAGAAACACGTTTACATCCTAGCCCCATTGAAGAACCATAGAAATGCGTTTAGAAAAAGCACTCCTTCTGCTTATAGACCCAGCCAGGAATGGCCTAGCCTGGAATCCCCTGCACCATTCTGTAGCTTTCCAGCTGCGTCACACACTGGCAAAAGAAACTTTCTCCTAGCTGCTTTCCTTTGAAGCAGAAACACGTTTACATCCTAGCCCCATTGAAGAACCATAGAAATTCGTTTAGCAAAAAGCACTCCTTCTGCTTATAGACCCAGCCAGGAATGGCCTAGCCTGGAATCCCCTGCACCATTCTGCAGCTTTCCAGCTCCCTCACACACTGGCAAAAGAAACTTTCTCCTAGCTGCTTTCCTTTGAAGCAGAAACACGTTTACATCCTAGCCCCATTGAAGAACCATAGAAATGCCGTTTAGAAAAAGCACTCCTTCTGCTTATAGACCCAGCCAGGAATGGCCTAGCCTGGAATCCCCTGCACCATTCTGCAGCTTTCCAGCTCCCTCACACACTGGCAAAAGAAACTTTCTCCTAGCTGCTTTCCTTTGAAGCAGAAACACGTTTACATCCTAGCCCCATTGAAGAACCATAGAAATTCGGTTTACAAAAAGCACTCCTTCTGCTTATAGACCCAGTCAGGAATGGCCTAGCCTGGAATCCCCTACACCATTCTGCAGCTTTCCAGCTCCCTCACACACTGGCAAAAGAAACTTTCTCCTAGCTGCTTTCCTTTGAAGCAGAAACACGTTTACATCCTAGCCCCATTGAAGAACCATAGAAATTCGGTTTACAAAAAAGCACTCATTCTGCTTATAGACCCAGCCAGGAATGGCCTAGCCTGGAATCCCCTGCACCATTCTGCAGCTTTCCAGCTCCCTCACACACTGGCAAAAGAAACTTTCTCCTAGCTGCTTTCCTTTGAAGCAGAAACACGTTTACATCCTAGCCCCATTGAAGAACCATAGAAATGCCGTTTAGAAAAAGCACTCCTTCTGCTTATAGACCCAGTCAGGAATGACCTAGCCTGGAATCCCCTACACCATTCTGCAGCTTTCCAGCTGCGTCACACACTGGCAAAAGAAACTTTCTCCTAGCTGCTTTCCTTTGAAGCAGAAACACGTTTACATCCTATCCCTATTGAAGAACCATAGAAATTCGCTTTACAAAAAGCACTCCTTCTGCTTATAGACCCAGTCAGGAATGACCTAGCCTGGAATCCCCTACACCATTCTGCAGCTTTCCAGCTCCCTCACACACTGGCAAAAGAAACTTTCTCCTAGCTGCTTTCCTTTGAAGCAGAAACACGTTTACATCCTAGCCCTATTGAAGAACCATAGAAATGCGTTTAGCAAAAAGCACTCCTTCTGCTTATAGACCCAGTCAGGAATGACCTAGCCTGGAATCCCCTACACCATTCTGCAGCTTTCCAGCTGCGTCACACACTGCAAAAGAAACTTTCTCCTAGCTGCTTTCCTTTGAAGCAGAAACACGTTTACATCCTAGCCCCATTGAAGAACCATAGAAATGCCGTTTAGAAAAAGCACTCCTTCTGCTTATAGACCCAGTCAGGAATGGCCTAGCCTGGAATCCCCTGCACCATTCTGCAGCTTTCCAGCTCCCTCACACACTGGCAAAAGAAACTTTCTCCTAGCTGCTTTCCTTTGAAGCAGAAACACGTTTACATCCTAGCCCCATTGAAGAACCATAGAAATTCCGTTTAGAAAAAGCACTCCTTCTGCTTATAGACCCAGCCAGGAATGGCCTAGCCTGGAATCCCCTGCACCATTCTGGTAGCTTTCCAGCTCCCTCACACACTGGCAAAAGAAACTTTCTCCTAGCTGCTTTCCTTTGAAGCAGAAACACGTTTACATCCTAGCCCCATTGAAGAACCATAGAAATTCGGTTTACAAAAAGCACTCCTTCTGCTTATAGACCCAGCCAGGAATGGCCTAGCCTGGAATCCCCTGCACCATTCTGCAGCTTTCCAGCTCCCTCACACACTGGCAAAAGAAACTTTCTCCTAGCTGCTTTCCTTTGAAGCAGAAACACGTTTACATCCTAGCCCCATTGAAGAACCATAGAAATGCCGTTTAGAAAAAGCACTCCTTCTGCTTATAGACCCAGTCAGGAATGACCTAGCCTGGAATCCCCTACACCATTCTGTAGCTTTCCAGCTGCGTCACACACTGGCAAAAGAAACTTTCTCCTAGCTGCTTTCCTTTGAAGCAGAAACACGTTTACATCCTAGCCCTATTGAAGAACCATAGAAATGCGCTTTACAAAAAGCACTCCTTCTGCTTATAGACCCAGCCAGGAATGGCCTAGCCTGGAATCCCCTGCACCATTCTGCAGCTTTCCAGCTCCCTCACACACTGGCAAAAGAAACTTTCTCCTAGCTGCTTTCCTTTGAAGCAGAAACACGTTTACATCCTAGCCCCATTGAAGAACCATAGAAATGCCTTTAGAAAAAGCACTCCTTCTGCTTATAGACCCAGCCAGGAATGGCCTAGCCTGGAATCCCCTGCACCATTCTGCAGCTTTCCAGCTCCTCACACACTGGCAAAAGAAACTTTCTCCTAGCTGCTTTCCTTTGAAGCAGAAACACGTTTACATCCTAGCCCCATTGAAGAACCATAGAAATGCCGTTTAGAAAAAGCACTCCTTCTGCTTATAGACCCAGCCAGGAATGGCCTAGCCTGGAATCCCCTACACCATTCTGCAGCTTTCCAGCTGCCCTCACACACTGGCAAAAGAAACTTTCTCCTAGCTGCTTTCCTTTGAAGCAGAAACACGTTTACATCCTAGCCCCATTGAAGAACCATAGAAATTCGTTTAGAAAAAGCACTCCTTCTGCTTATAGACCCAGCCAGGAATGGCCTAGCCTGGAATCCCCTGCACCATTCTGCAGCTTTCCAGCTCCCTCACACACTGGCAAAAGAAACTTTCTCCTAGCTGCTTTCCTTTGAAGCAGAAACACGTTTACATCCTAGCCCCATTGAAGAACCATAGAAATGCCGTTTAGAAAAAGCACTCCTTCTGCTTATAGACCCAGCAGGAATGGCCTAGCCTGGAATCCCCTGCACCATTCTGCAGCTTTCCAGCTCCCTCACACACTGGCAAAAGAAACTTTCTCCTAGCTGCTTTCCTTTGAAGCAGAAACACGTTTACATCCTAGCCCCATTGAAGAACCATAGAAATGCCGTTTAGAAAAAAGCACTCCTTCTGCTTATAGACCCAGTCAGGAATGGCCTAGCCTGGAATCCCCTGCACCATTCTGCAGCTTTCCAGCTCCCTCACACACTGGCAAAAGAAACTTTCTCCTAGCTGCTTTCCTTTGAAGCAGAAACACGTTTACATCCTAGCCCCATTGAAGAACCATAGAAATGCCGTTTAGAAAAAGCACTCCTTCTGCTTATAGACCCAGCAGGAATGGCCTAGCCTGGAATCCCCTGCACCATTCTGCAGCTTTCCAGCTGCGTCACACACTGGCAAAAGAAACTTTCTCCTAGCTGCTTTCCTTTGAAGCAGAAACACGTTTACATCCTAGCCCCATTGAAGAACCATAGAAATTCCGGTTTACGAAAAAGCACTCCTTCTGCTTATAGACCCAGCCAGGAATGGCCTAGCCTGGAATCCCCTGCACCATTCTGCAGCTTTCCAGCTCCCTCACACACTGGCAAAAGAAACTTTCTCCTAGCTGCTTTCCTTTGAAGCAGAAACACGTTTACATCCTAGCCCCATTGAAGAACCATAGAAATTCGCTTAAAAAAAAAGCACTCCTTCTGCTTATAGACCCAGTCAGGAATGACCTAGCCTGGAATCCCCTACACCATTCTGCAGCTTTCCAGCTGCGTCACACACTGGCAAAAGAAACTTTCTCCTAGCTGCTTTCCTTTGAAGCAGAAACACGTTTACATCCTAGCCCCATTGAAGAACCATAGAAATTCGCTTAGCAAAAAGCACTCCTTCTGCTTGTAGACCCAGCCAGGAATGGCCTAGCCTGGAATCCCCTGCACCATTCTGCAGCTTTCCAGCTCCGTCACACACTGGCAAAAGAAACTTTCTCCTAGCTGCTTTCCTTTGAAGCAGAAACACGTTTACATCCTAGCCCCATTGAAGAACCATAGAAATGCCGTTTAGAAAAAGCACTCCTTCTGCTTATAGACCCAGTCCAGGAATGGCCTAGCCTGGAATCCCCTGCACCATTCTGCAGCTTTCCAGCTCCCTCACACACTGGCAAAAGAAACTTTCTCCTAGCTGCTTTCCTTTGAAGCAGAAACACGTTTACATCCTAGCCCCATTGAAGAACCATAGAAATGCCGTTTAGAAAAAGCACTCCTTCTGCTTATAGACCCAGTCAGGAATGGCCTAGCCTGGAATCCCCTACACCATTCTGCAGCTTTCCAGCTCCTCACACACTGGCAAAAGAAACTTTCTCCTAGCTGCTTTCCTTTGAAGCAGAAACACGTTTACATCCTAGCCCCATTGAAGAACCATAGAAATGCCGTTTAGAAAAAGCACTCCTTCTGCTTATAGACCCAGCCAGGAATGGCCTAGCCTGGAATCCCCTGCACCATTCTGTAGCTTTCCAGCTCCTCACACATTGGCAAAAGAAACTTCCTCCTAGCTGCTTTCCTTTGAAGCAGAAACACGTTTACATCCTAGCCCCATTGAAGAACCATAGAAATGCCGTTTAGAAAAAGCACTCCTTCTGCTTATAGACCCAGCCAGGAATGGCCTAGCCTGGAATCCCCTGCACCATTCTGCAGCTTTCCAGCTGCGTCACACACTGGCAAAAGAAACTTTCTCCTAGCTGCTTTCCTTTGAAGCAGAAACACGTTTACATCCTAGCCCCATTGAAGAACCATAGAAATTCGCTTTGCAAAAAGCACTCCTTCTGCTTATAGACCCAGCCAGGAATGGCCTAGCCTGGAATCCCCTGCACCATTCTGTAGCTTTCCAGCTCCCTCACACACTGGCAAAAGAAACTTTCTCCTAGCTGCTTTCCTTTGAAGCAGAAACACGTTTACATCCTAGCCCCATTGAAGAACCATAGAAATTCCGTTTACAAAAAGCACTCCTTCTGCTTATAGACCCAGCAGGAATGGCCTAGCCTGGAATCCCCTGCACCATTCTGCAGCTTTCCAGCTCCGTCACACACTGGCAAAAGAAACTTTCTCCTAGCTGCTTTCCTTTGAAGCAGAAACACGTTTACATCCTAGCCCCATTGAAGAACCATAGAAATTCGCTTTACAAAAAGCACTCCTTCTGCTTATAGACCCAGTCAGGAATGACCTAGCCTGGAATCCCCTACACCATTCTGCAGCTTTCCAGCTGCGTCACACACTGGCAAAAGAAACTTTCTCCTAGCTGCTTTCCTTTGAAGCAGAAACACGTTTACATCCTAGCCCCATTGAAGAACCATAGAAATTCGCTTTGCAAAAAGCACTCCTTCTGCTTATAGACCCAGCCAGGAATGGCCTAGCCTGGAATCCCCTGCACCATTCTGCAGCTTTCCAGCTCCCTCACACACTGGCAAAAGAAACTTTCTCCTAGCTGCTTTCCTTTGAAGCAGAAACACGTTTACATCCTAGCCCCATTGAAGAACCATAGAAATTCCGTTTACAAAAAAGCACTCCTTCTGCTTATAGACCCAGCCAGGAATGGCCTAGCCTGGAATCCCCTGCACCATTCTGCAGCTTTCCAGCTCCCTCACACACTGGCAAAAGAAACTTTCTCCTAGCTGCTTTCCTTTGAAGCAGAAACACGTTTACATCCTAGCCCCATTGAAGAACCATAGAAATGCCGTTTAGAAAAAGCACTCCTTCTGCTTATAGACCCAGTCCAGGAATGGCCTAGCCTGGAATCCCCTGCACCATTCTGCAGCTTTCCAGCTGCGTCACACACTGGCAAAAGAAACTTTCTCCTAGCTGCTTTCCTTTGAAGCAGAAACACGTTTACATCCTAGCCCCATTGAAGAACCATAGAAATGCCGTTTAGAAAAAGCACTCCTTCTGCTTATAGACCCAGCCAGGAATGGCCTAGCCTGGAATCCCCTGCACCATTCTGTAGCTTTCCAGCTCCCTCACACACTGGCAAAAGAAACTTTCTCCTAGCTGCTTTCCTTTGAAGCAGAAACACGTTTACATCCTAGCCCCATTGAAGAACCATAGAAATTCGGTTTGCAAAAAGCACTCATTCTGCTTATAGACCCAGCCAGGAATGGCCTAGCCTGGAATCCCCTGCACCATTCTGCAGCTTTCCAGCTGCGTCACACACTGGCAAAAGAAACTTTCTCCTAGCTGCTTTCCTTTGAAGCAGAAACACGTTTACATCCTAGCCCATTGAAGAACCATAGAAATGCCGTTTAGCAAAAAGCACTCCTTCTGCTTATAGACCCAGCCAGGAATGGCCTAGCCTGGAATCCCCTGCACCATTCTGCAGCTTTCCAGCTCCCTCACACACTGGCAAAAGAAACTTTCTCCTAGCTGCTTTCCTTTGAAGCAGAAACACGTTTACATCCTAGCCCCATTGAAGAACCATAGAAATGCCCGTTTAGAAAAAGCACTCCTTCTGCTTATAGACCCAGCCAGGAATGGCCTAGCCTGGAATCCCCTGCACCATTCTGCAGCTTTCCAGCTCCCTCACACACTGGCAAAAGAAACTTTCTCCTAGCTGCTTTCCTTTGAAGCAGAAACACGTTTACATCCTAGCCCCATTGAAGAACCATAGAAATTCGGTTTATAAAAAAGCACTCCTTCTGCTTATAGACCCAGCCAGGAATGGCCTAGCCTGGAATCCCCTACACCATTCTGCAGCTTTCCAGCTGCGTCACACACTGGCAAAAGAAACTTTCTCCTAGCTGCTTTCCTTTGAAGCAGAAAAACGTTTACATCCTAGCCCCATTGAAGAACCATAGAAATTCCGTTTACAAAAAAGCACTCATTCTGCTTATAGACCCAGCCAGGAATGGCCTAGCCTGGAATCCCCTGCACCATTCTGCAGCTTTCCAGCTCCCTCACACACTGGCAAAAGAAACTTTCTCCTAGCTGCTTTCCTTTGAAGCAGAAACACGTTTACATCCTAGCCCCATTGAAGAACCATAGAAATTCGGTTTACAAAAAGCACTCCTTCTGCTTATAGACCCAGCAGGAATGACCTAGCCTGGAATCCCCTACACCATTCTGCAGCTTTCCAGCTCCCTCACACACTGGCAAAAGAAACTTTCTCCTAGCTGCTTTCCTTTGAAGCAGAAACACGTTTACATCCTAGCCCCATTGAAGAACCATAGAAATTCGTTTAGCAAAAAGCACTCCTTCTGCTTATAGACCCAGCCAGGAATGGACCTAGCCTGGAATCCCCTACACCATTCTGCAGCTTTCCAGCTGCGTCACACACTGGCAAAAGAAACTTTCTCCTAGCTGCTTTCCTTTGAAGCAGAAACACGTTTACATCCTATCCCTATTGAAGAACCATAGAAATTCGCTTTGCAAAAAGCACTCCTTCTGCTTATAGACCCAGTCAGGAATGACCTAGCCTGGAATCCCCTACACCATTCTGCAGCTTTCCAGCTGCGTCACACACTGGCAAAAGAAACTTTCTCCTAGCTGCTTTCCTTTGAAGCAGAAACACGTTTACATCCTAGCCCCATTGAAGAACCATAGAAATTCGCTTTACAAAAAGCACTCCTTCTGCTTATAGACCCAGCCAGGAATGGCCTAGCCTGGAATCCCCTGCACCATTCTGTAGCTTTCCAGCTCCGTCACACACTGGCAAAAGAAACTTTCTCCTAGCTGCTTTCCTTTGAAGCAGAAACACGTTTACATCCTAGCCCCATTGAAGAACCATAGAAATGCCGTTTAGAAAAAGCACTCCTTCTGCTTATAGACCCAGTCAGGAATGGCCTAGCCTGGAATCCCCTGCACCATTCTGCAGCTTTCCAGCTCCGTCACACACTGGCAAAAGAAACTTTCTCCTAGCTGCTTTCCTTTGAAGCAGAAACACGTTTACATCCTAGCCCCATTGAAGAACCATAGAAATGCCTTTAGAAAAAGCACTCCTTCTGCTTATAGACCCAGCCAGGAATGGCCTAGCCTGGAATCCCCTGCACCATTCTGTAGCTTTCCAGCTCCCTCACACACTGGCAAAAGAAACTTTCTCCTAGCTGCTTTCCTTTGAAGCAGAAACACGTTTACATCCTAGCCCCATTGAAGAACCATAGAAATTCCGTTTAGAAAAAGCACTCCTTCTGCTTATAGACCCAGCCAGGAATGGCCTAGCCTGGAATCCCCTGCACCATTCTGTAGCTTTCCAGCTGCCGTCACACACTGGCAAAAGAAACTTTCTCCTAGCTGCTTTCCTTTGAAGCAGAAACACGTTTACATCCTAGCCCCATTGAAGAACCATAGAAATTCGCTTTACAAAAAGCACTCCTTCTGCTTATAGACCCAGCCAGGAATGGCCTAGCCTGGAATCCCCTGCACCATTCTGCAGCTTTCCAGCTCCCTCACACACTGGCAAAAGAAACTTTCTCCTAGCTGCTTTCCTTTGAAGCAGAAACACGTTTACATCCTAGCCCCATTGAAGAACCATAGAAATTCGGTTTACAAAAAGCACTCCTTCTGCTTATAGACCCAGCCAGGAATGGCCTAGCCTGGAATCCCCTGCACCATTCTGTAGCTTTCCAGCTCCCTCACACACTGGCAAAAGAAACTTTCTCCTAGCTGCTTTCCTTTGAAGCAGAAACACGTTTACATCCTAGCCCCATTGAAGAACCATAGAAATGCGTTTAGAAAAAGCACTCCTTCTGCTTATAGACCCAGTCAGGAATGACCTAGCCTGGAATCCCCTACACCATTCTGCAGCTTTCCAGCTGCGTCACACACTGGCAAAAGAAACTTTCTCCTAGCTGCTTTCCTTTGAAGCAGAAACACGTTTACATCCTAGCCCCATTGAAGAACCATAGAAATTCGCTTTACAAAAAGCACTCCTTCTGCTTATAGACCCAGTCAGGAATGACCTAGCCTGGAATCCCCTACACCATTCTGCAGCTTTCCAGCTGCCTCACACACTGGCAAAAGAAACTTTCTCCTAGCTGCTTTCCTTTGAAGCAGAAACACGTTTACATCCTAGCCCCATTGAAGAACCATAGAAATGCGTTTAGCAAAAAGCACTCCTTCTGCTTATAGACCCAGCCAGGAATGGCCTAGCCTGGAATCCCCTACACCATTCTGCAGCTTTCCAGCTGCGTCACACACTGGCAAAAGAAACTTTCTCCTAGCTGCTTTCCTTTGAAGCAGAAACACGTTTACATCCTAGCCCCATTGAAGAACCATAGAAATGCGTTTAGAAAAAGCACTCCTTCTGCTTATAGACCCAGCCAGGAATGACCTAGCCTGGAATCCCCTACACCATTCTGCAGCTTTCCAGCTGCCTCACACACTGGCAAAAGAAACTTTCTCCTAGCTGCTTTCCTTTGAAGCAGAAACACGTTTACATCCTAGCCCCATTGAAGAACCATAGAAATGCCCTTTAGAAAAAGCACTCCTTCTGCTTATAGACCCAGCCAGGAATGGCCTAGCCTGGAATCCCCTGCACCATTCTGCAGCTTTCCAGCTGCCTCACACACTGGCAAAAGAAACTTTCTCCTAGCTGCTTTCCTTTGAAGCAGAAACACGTTTACATCCTAGCCCCATTGAAGAACCATAGAAATTCGCTTTACAAAAAGCACTCCTTCTGCTTATAGACCCAGTCAGGAATGACCTAGCCTGGAATCCCCTACACCATTCTGCAGCTTTCCAGCTGCGTCACACACTGGCAAAAGAAACTTTCTCCTAGCTGCTTTCCTTTGAAGCAGAAACACGTTTACATCCTAGCCCCATTGAAGAACCATAGAAATTCGCTTTACAAAAAGCACTCCTTCTGCTTATAGACCCAGTCAGGAATGACCTAGCCTGGAATCCCCTACACCATTCTGCAGCTTTCCAGCTGCATCACACACTGGCAAAAGAAACTTTCTCCTAGCTGCTTTCCTTTGAAGCAGAAACACGTTTACATCCTAGCCCCATTGAAGAACCATAGAAATTCGGTTTACAAAAAGCACTCCTTCTGCTTATAGACCCAGCCAGGAATGGCCTAGCCTGGAATCCCCTGCACCATTCTGTAGCTTTCCAGCTCACTCACACACTGGCAAAAGAAACTTTCTCCTAGCTGCTTTCCTTTGAAGCAGAAACACGTTTACATCCTAGCCCCATTGAAGAACCATAGAAATGCCGTTTAGAAAAAGCACTCCTTCTGCTTATAGACCCAGTCAGGAATGGACTAGCCTGGAATCCCCTACACCATTCTGCAGCTTTCCAGCTGCGTCACACACTGGCAAAAGAAACTTTCTCCTAGCTGCTTTCCTTTGAAGCAGAAACACGTTTACATCCTAGCCCCATTGAAGAACCATAGAAATGCCGTTTAGAAAAAGCACTCCTTCTGCTTATAGACCCAGTCAGGAATGGCCTAGCCTGGAATCCCCTGCACCATTCTGCAGCTTTCCAGCTCCCTCACACACTGGCAAAAGAAACTTTCTCCTAGCTGCTTTCCTTTGAAGCAGAAACACGTTTACATCCTAGCCCCATTGAAGAACCATAGAAATGCCCTTTAGAAAAAGCACTCCTTCTGCTTATAGACCCAGTCAGGAATGGCCTAGCCTGGAATCCCCTGCACCATTCTGCAGCTTTCCAGCTGCCTCACACACTGGCAAAAGAAACTTTCTCCTAGCTGCTTTCCTTTGAAGCAGAAACACGTTTACATCCTAGCCCCATTGAAGAACCATAGAAATGCCGTTTAGAAAAAGCACTCCTTCTGCTTATAGACCCAGTCAGGAATGACCTAGCCTGGAATCCCCTGCACCATTCTGCAGCTTTCCAGCTGCGTCACACACTGGCAAAAGAAACTTTCTCCTAGCTGCTTTCCTTTGAAGCAGAAACACGTTTACATCCTAGCCCCATTGAAGAACCATAGAAATGCCGTTTAGAAAAAGCACTCCTTCTGCTTATAGACCCAGCCAGGAATGGCCTAGCCTGGAATCCCTGCACCATTCTGCAGCTTTCCAGCTCCGTCACACACTGGCAAAAGAAACTTTCTCCTAGCTGCTTTCCTTTGAAGCAGAAACACGTTTACATCCTAGCCCCATTGAAGAACCATAGAAATTCCGTTTACAAAAAGCACTCATTCTGCTTATAGACCCAGCCAGGAATGGCCTAGCCTGGAATCCCCTGCACCATTCTGTAGCTTTCCAGCTCCCTCACACACTGGCAAAAGAAACTTTCTCCTAGCTGCTTTCCTTTGAAGCAGAAACACGTTTACATCCTAGCCCCATTGAAGAACCATAGAAATTCGCTTTGCAAAAAGCACTCCTTCTGCTTATAGACCCAGTCAGGAATGACCTAGCCTGGAATCCCCTGCACCATTCTGCAGCTTTCCAGCTCCCTCACACACTGGCAAAAGAAACTTTCTCCTAGCTGCTTTCCTTTGAAGCAGAAACACGTTTACATCCTAGCCCCATTGAAGAACCATAGAAATTCGTTTACAAAAAGCACTCCTTCTGCTTATAGACCCAGCCAGGAATGGCCTAGCCTGGAATCCCCTGCACCATTCTGCAGCTTTCCAGCTCCCTCACACACTGGCAAAAGAAACTTTCTCCTAGCTGCTTTCCTTTGAAGCAGAAACACGTTTACATCCTAGCCCCATTGAAGAACCATAGAAATGCCGTTTAGAAAAAGCACTCCTTCTGCTTATAGACCCAGTCAGGAATGGCCTAGCCTGGAATCCCCTACACCATTCTGCAGCTTTCCAGCTGCGTCACACACTGGCAAAAGAAACTTTCTCCTAGCTGCTTTCCTTTGAAGCAGAAACACGTTTACATCCTAGCCCCATTGAAGAACCATAGAAATGCCGTTTAGAAAAAGCACTCCTTCTGCTTATAGACCCAGTCAGGAATGGACTAGCCTGGAATCCCCTGCACCATTCTGCAGCTTTCCAGCTCCCTCACACACTGGCAAAAGAAACTTTCTCCTAGCTGCTTTCCTTTGAAGCAGAAACACGTTTACATCCTAGCCCCATTGAAGAACCATAGAAATTCGCTTTAGAAAAAAGCACTCCTTCTGCTTATAGACCCAGACAGGAATGGCCTAGCCTGGAATCCCCTGCACCATTCTGCAGCTTTCCAGCTCCCTCACACACTGGCAAAAGAAACTTTCTCCTAGCTGCTTTCCTTTGAAGCAGAAACACGTTTACATCCTAGCCCCATTGAAGAACCATAGAAATTCCGTTTACAAAAAGCACTCCTTCTGCTTATAGACCCAGCCAGGAATGGCCTAGCCTGGAATCCCCTGCACCATTCTGCAGCTTTCCAGCTCCCTCACACACTGGCAAAAGAAACTTTCTCCTAGCTGCTTTCCTTTGAAGCAGAAACACGTTTACATCCTAGCCCCATTGAAGAACCATAGAAATTCCGTTTACAAAAAGCACTCCTTCTGCTTATAGACCCAGTCAGGAATGGCCTAGCCTGGAATCCCCTGCACCATTCTGCAGCTTTCCAGCTCCCTCACACACTGGCAAAAGAAACTTTCTCCTAGCTGCTTTCCTTTGAAGCAGAAACACGTTTACATCCTAGCCCCATTGAAGAACCATAGAAATTCGTTTAGCAAAAGCACTCCTTCTGCTTATAGACCCAGTCAGGAATGACCTAGCCTGGAATCCCCTACACCATTCTGCAGCTTTCCAGCTCCCGTCACACACTGGCAAAAGAAACTTTCTCCTAGCTGCTTTCCTTTGAAGCAGAAACACGTTTACATCCTACCTCATTGAAGAACCATAGAAATTCGTTTACAAAAAGCACTCCTTCTGCTTATAGACCCAGCCAGGAATGCCTAGCCTGGAATCCCCTGCACCATTCTGCAGCTTTCCAGCTCCGTCACACACTGGCAAAAGAAACTTTCTCCTAGCTGCTTTCCTTTGAAGCAGAAACACGTTTACATCCTAGCCCCATTGAAGAACCATAGAAATTCGCTTTACAAAAAGCACTCCTTCTGCTTATAGACCCAGCCAGGAATGGCCTAGCCTGGAATCCCCTGCACCATTCTGCAGCTTTCCAGCTCCCTCACACACTGGCAAAAGAAACTTTCTCCTAGCTGCTTTCCTTTGAAGCAGAAACACGTTTACATCCTAGCCCCATTGAAGAACCATAGAAATGCCCTTTAGAAAAAGCACTCCTTCTGCTTATAGACCCAGTCAGGAATGACCTAGCCTGGAATCCCCTACACCATTCTGCAGCTTTCCAGCTGCGTCACACACTGGCAAAAGAAACTTTCTCCTAGCTGCTTTCCTTTGAAGCAGAAACACGTTTACATCCTAGCCCCATTGAAGAACCATAGAAATTCGCTTTACAAAAAGCACTCCTTCTGCTTATAGACCCAGTCAGGAATGACCTAGCCTGGAATCCCCTACACCATTCTGCAGCTTTCCAGCTGCGTCACACACTGGCAAAAGAAACTTTCTCCTAGCTGCTTTCCTTTGAAGCAGAAACACGTTTACATCCTAGCCCATTGAAGAACCATAGAAATTCGGTTTACAAAAAGCACTCCTTCTGCTTATAGACCCAGCCAGGAATGGCCTAGCCTGGAATCCCCTTCACCATTCTGTAGCTTTCCAGCTCCCTCACACACTGGCAAAAGAAACTTTCTCCTAGCTGCTTTCCTTTGAAGCAGAAACACGTTTACATCCTAGCCCCATTGAAGAACCATAGAAATGCCGTTTAGAAAAAGCACTCCTTCTGCTTATAGACCCAGTCCAGGAATGGCCTAGCCTGGAATCCCCTGCACCATTCTGCAGCTTTCCAGCTCCTCACACACTGGCAAAAGAAACTTTCTCCTAGCTGCTTTCCTTTGAAGCAGAAACACGTTTACATCCTAGCCCCATTGAAGAACCATAGAAATGCCGTTTAGAAAAAGCACTCCTTCTGCTTATAGACCCAGTCAGGAATGGCCTAGCCTGGAATCCCCTACACCATTCTGCAGCTTTCCAGCTGCGTCACACACTGGCAAAAGAAACTTTCTCCTAGCTGCTTTCCTTTGAAGCAGAAACACGTTTACATCCTAGCCCCATTGAAGAACCATAGAAATGCGTTTAGAAAAAGCACTCCTTCTGCTTATAGACCCAGCCAGGAATGGCCTAGCCTGGAATCCCCTGCACCATTCTGTAGCTTTCCAGCTCCCTCACACACTGGCAAAAGAAACTTTCTCCTAGCTGCTTTCCTTTGAAGCAGAAACACGTTTACATCCTAGCCCCATTGAAGAACCATAGAAATTCGATTTACAAAAAGCACTCCTTCTGCTTATAGACCCAGCCAGGAATGGCCTAGCCTGGAATCCCCTGCACCATTCTGCAGCTTTCCAGCTCCCTCACACACTGGCAAAAGAAACTTTCTCCTAGCTGCTTTCCTTTGAAGCAGAAACACGTTTACATCCTAGCCCCATTGAAGAACCATAGAAATTCGGTTTAGCAAAAAGCACTCCTTCTGCTTATAGACCCAGCCAGGAATGGCCTAGCCTGGAATCCCCTGCACCATTCTGCAGCTTTCCAGCTCCCTCACACACTGGCAAAAGAAACTTTCTCCTAGCTGCTTTCCTTTGAAGCAGAAACACGTTTACATCCTAGCCCCATTGAAGAACCATAGAAATTCGCTTTACCAAAAGCACTCCTTCTGCTTATAGACCCAGTCAGGAATGACCTAGCCTGGAATCCCCTACACCATTCTGCAGCTTTCCAGCTGCGTCACACACTGGCAAAAGAAACTTTCTCCTAGCTGCTTTCCTTTGAAGCAGAAACACGTTTACATCCTAGCCCCATTGAAGAACCATAGAAATTCGTTTAAGAAAAAGCACTCCTTCTGCTTATAGACCCAGCCAGGAATGGCCTAGCCTGGAATCCCCTGCACCATTCTGCAGCTTTCCAGCTCCCTCACACACTGGCAAAAGAAACTTTCTCCTAGCTGCTTTCCTTTGAAGCAGAAACACGTTTACATCCTAGCCCCATTGAAGAACCATAGAAATTCGTTTAGCAAAAAGCACTCCTTCTGCTTATAGACCCAGTCAGGAATGGCCTAGCCTGGAATCCCCTACACCATTCTGCAGCTTTCCAGCTGCGTCACACACTGGCAAAAGAAACTTTCTCCTAGCTGCTTTCCTTTGAAGCAGAAACACGTTTACATCCTAGCCCCATTGAAGAACCATAGAAATTCGCTTTAGAAAAAAGCACTCCTTCTGCTTATAGACCCAGTCAGGAATGACCTAGCCTGGAATCCCCTACACCATTCTGCAGCTTTCCAGCTGCGTCACACACTGGCAAAAGAAACTTTCTCCTAGCTGCTTTCCTTTGAAGCAGAAACACGTTTACATCCTAGCCCCATTGAAGAACCATAGAAATTCGCTTTACAAAAAGCACTCCTTCTGCTTATAGACCCAGCCAGGAATGACCTAGCCTGGAATCCCCTACACCATTCTGCAGCTTTCCAGCTGCATCACACACTGGCAAAAGAAACTTTCTCCTAGCTGCTTTCCTTTGAAGCAGAAACACGTTTACATCCTAGCCCCATTGAAGAACCATAGAAATTCGGTTTACAAAAAGCACTCATTCTGCTTATAGACCCAGCCAGGAATGGCCTAGCCTGGAATCCCCTGCACCATTCTGCAGCTTTCCAGCTCACTCACACACTGGCAAAAGAAACTTTCTCCTAGCTGCTTTCCTTTGAAGCAGAAACACGTTTACATCCTAGCCCCATTGAAGAACCATAGAAATGCCGTTTAGAAAAAGCACTCCTTCTGCTTATAGACCCAGTCAGGAATGGCCTAGCCTGGAATCCCCTGCACCATTCTGCAGCTTTCCAGATGCGTCACACACTGGCAAAAGAAACTTTCTCCTAGCTGCTTTCCTTTGAAGCAGAAACACGTTTACATCCTAGCCCCATTGAAGAACCATAGAAATGCCGTTTAGAAAAAGCACTCATTCTGCTTATATACCCAGCCAGGAATGGCCTAGCCTGGAATCCCCTGCACCATTCTGCAGCTTTCCAGCTCCCTCACACACTGGCAAAAGAAACTTTCTCCTAGCTGCTTTCCTTTGAAGCAGAAACACGTTTACATCCTAGCCCCATTGAAGAACCATAGAAATGCCGTTTAGAAAAAGCACTCCTTCTGCTTATAGACCCAGTCAGGAATGGCCTAGCCTGGAATCCCCTGCACCATTCTGCAGCTTTCCAGCTCCCTCACACACTGGCAAAAGAAACTTTCTCCTAGCTGCTTTCCTTTGAAGCAGAAACACGTTTACATCCTAGCCCCATTGAAGAACCATAGAAATGCCCTTTAGAAAAAGCACTCCTTCTGCTTATAGACCCAGTCAGGAATGGCCTAGCCTGGAATCCCCTGCACCATTCTGCAGCTTTCCAGCTCCCTCACACACTGGCAAAAGAAACTTTCTCCTAGCTGCTTTCCTTTGAAGCAGAAACACGTTTACATCCTAGCCCCATTGAAGAACCATAGAAATTCGGTTTACAAAAAGCACTCCTTCTGCTTATAGACCCAGTCAGGAATGACCTAGCCTGGAATCCCCTTCACCATTCTGCAGCTTTCCAGCTGCGTCACACACTGGCAAAAGAAACTTTCTCCTAGCTGCTTTCCTTTGAAGCAGAAACACGTTTACATCCTAGCCCCATTGAAGAACCATAGAAATGCCGTTTAGGAAAAGGACTCCTTCTGCTTATAGACCCAGTCAGGAATGGCCTAGCCTGGAATCCCCTGCACCATTCTGCAGCTTTCCAGCTCCCTCACACACTGGCAAAAGAAACTTTCTCCTAGCTGCTTTCCTTTGAAGCAGAAACACGTTTACATCCTAGCCCCATTGAAGAACCATAGAAATGCCTTTAGAAAAGCACTCCTTCTGCTTATAGACCCAGTCAGGAATGGCCTAGCCTGGAATCCCTGCACCATTTCTGCAGCTTTCCAGCTCCTCACACACTGGCAAAAGAAACTTTCTCCTAGCTGCTTTCTTTGAAGCAGAAACACGTTACATCCTAGCCCCATTGAAGAACCATAGAAATTCGGTTTACAAAAAGCACGCCTTCTGCTTATAGACCCAGTCAGGAATGACCTAGCCTGGAATCCCTTCCATCATTCTGTAGCTTTCCAGCTGCGTCACACACTGGCAAAAGAAACTTTCTCCTAGCTGCTTTCCTTTGAAGCAGAAACACGTTTACATCCTAGCCCTATTGAAGAAACATAGAAATGCCGTTTAGAAAAAGCACTCCTTCTGCTTATAGACCCAGCCAGGAACGGCCTAGCCTGGAATCCCTTCCATCATTCTGTAGCTTTCCAGCTGCGTCACACACTGGCAAAAGAAACTCTCTCCTAGCTGCTTTCCTTTGAAGCAGAAACACGTTTACATCCTAGCCCCATTGAAGAACCATAGAAATTCGGTTTAGCAAAAAGCACTCATTCTGATTATATACCCAGCCAGGAATGGCCGAGCCTGGAATCCCCTGCACCATTCTGTAGCTTTCCAGCTGCCTCACACACTGGCAAAAGAAACTTTCTCCTAGCTGCTTTCCTTTGAAGCAGAAACACGTTTACATCCTATCCCTATTGAAGAACAACAGAAATTCGCTTTGCAAAAAGCAATCATTCTGCTTATATACCCAGTCAGGAATGACCTAGCCTGGAATCCCCTACACCATTCTGCAGCTTTCCAGCTCCCTCACACACTGGCAAAAGAAACTTTCTCCTAGCTGCTTTCCTTTGAAGCAGAAACACGTTTACATCCTAGCCCCATTGAAGAACCATAGAAATTCGGCTATAGCAAAAAGCACTCATTCTGCTTATAGACCCAGCCAGGAATGGCCTAGCCTGGAATCCCCTGCACCATTCTGCAGCTTTCCAGCTCCCTCAAACACTGGCAAAAGAAACTTTCTCCTAGCAGCATTTCCTTTGAAGCAGAAACACGTTTCCATCCTAGCCCCATTGAAGAACCATAGAAATCGCGTTTAGAAAAAGCACTCCTTCTGCTTATAGACCCAGTCAGGAATGATCCAGCCTGGAATTCCCCTACACCATTCTGAGCTTTCCAGTTGCGTCACACACTGGCAAAAGAAACTTTCTCCTAGCTGCTTTCCTTTGAAGCAGAAACACGTTTACATCCTATCCCTATTGAAGAACCATAGAAATTCGCTTTACAAAAAGCACTCCTTCTGCTTATAGACCCAGTCAGGAATGACCTAGCCTGGAATCCCCTACACCATTCTGCAGCTTTCCAGCTCCCTCACACACTGGCAAAAGAAACTTTCTCCTAGCTGCTTTCCTTTGAAGCAGAAACACGTTTACATCCTAGCCCCATTGAAGAACCATAGAAATGCCCTTTAGAAAAAGCACTCATTCTGCTTATATACCCAGCCAGGAATGACCTAGCCTGGAATCCCCTGCACCATTCTGCAGCTTTCCAGCTCCCTCACATACTGGCAAAAGAAACTTTCTCCTAGCTGCTTTCCTTTGAAGCAGAAACACGTTTACATCCTAGCCCTATTGAAGAACCATAGAAATTCGGTTTACAAAAAGCACTCCTTCTGCTTATAGACCCAGTCAGGAATGACCTAGCCTGGAATCCCCTACACCATTCTGCAGCTTTCCAGCTCCCTCACACACTGGCAAAAGAAACTTTCTCCTAGCTGCTTTCCTTTGAAGCAGAAACACGTTTACATCCTAGCCTCATTGAAGAACCATAGAAATGCCGTTTAGGAAAAGCACTCCTTCTGCTTATAGACCCAGTCAGGAATGACGTATCCTGGAATCCCCTACACCATTCTGCAGCGTTCCAGCTGCGTCACACACTGGCAAAAGAAACTTTCTCCTAGCTGCTTTCCTTTGAAGCAGAAACACGTTTACATCCTAGCCCCACTGAAGAACCATAGAAATTCGATATACAAAAAGCACTCATTCTGCGTGTAGACCCAGCAGGAATGACCTAGCCTGGAATCCCCTACACCATTCTGCAGCTTTCCAGCTGCGTCACACACTGGCAAAAGAAACTTTCTCCTAGCTGCTGTCCTTTGAAGCAGAAACACGTTTACATCCTCTCCCTATTGAAGAACCATAGAAATTCGCTTTGCAAAAAGCACTCCTTCTGCTTATAGACCCAGTCAGGAACTGCCTAGCCTGGAATCCCCTGCACCATTCTGTAGCTTTCCAGATGCCTCACACACTGGCAAAAGAAACTTTCTCCTAGCTGCTTTCCTTTGAAGCAGAAACACGTTTACATCCTAGCCCCATTGAAGAACCATAGAAATTCGGTTTAAAAAAAGCACTCATTCTGCTTATACACCCAGCCAGGAATGGCCTAGCCTGGAATCCCCTGCACCATTCTGTAGCTTTCCAGCTCACTCACACACTGGCAAAAGAAACTTTCTCCTAGCTGCTTTCCTTTGAAGCAGAAACACGTTTACATCCTAGCCCCATTGAAGAACCATAGAAATGCCGTTTAGAAAAAGCACTCCTTCTGCTTATAGACCCAGTCAGGAATGACCTAGCCTGGAATCCCCTACACCATTCTGCAGCTTTCCAGCAGCGTCACACACTGGCAAAAGAAACTTTCTCCTATCTGCTTTCCTTTGAAGCAGAAACACGTTTATATCCTAGCCCTCTTGAAGAACCATAGAAATGCCGTTTAGAAAAAGCACTCCTTCTGCTTATAGACCCAGCCAGGAATGGCCTAGCCTGGAATCCCTTGCATCATTCTGTAGCTTTCCAGCTCCCTCACACACTGGCAAAAGAAACATTCTCCTAGCTGCTTTCCTTTGAAGCAGAAACACGTTTACATCCTAGCCCCATTGAAGAACCATAGAAATTCGATATACAAAAAGCACTCATTCTCCGTGTAGACCCAGCCAGGAATGGCCTAGCCTGGAATCCCCTGCACCATTCTGCAGCTTTCCATCTCCCTCACACACTGGCAAAAGAAACTTTCTCCTAGCTGCTTTCCTTTGAAGCAGAAACACGTTTACATCCTAGCCCCATTGAAGAACCATACAAATTCGGTATACAAAAAGAACTCATTCTGCTTATAGACCCAGCCAGGAATGGCCTAGCCTGGAATCCCCTGCACCATTCTGCAGCTTTCGAGCTCCCTCACACACTGGTAAAAGAAACTTTCTCCTAGCTCCTTTCCTTTGAAGCAGAAACACGTTTACATCCTAGCCCCATTGAAGAACCATAGAAATTCGCTTTGCAAAAAGCACTCCTGCTGCTTATAGACCCAGCCAGGAATGACCTAGCCTGGAATCCCCTACACCATTCTGCAGCTTTCCAGCTGCATAACACCCTGGCAAAAGAAACTTTCTCCTAGCTGCTTTCCTTTGAAGCAGAAACACGTTTACATCCTAGCCCCATTGAAGAACCAGAGAAATTCGGTATACGAAAAGCACTCATTCTGCTTATAGACCCAGCCAGGAGTGGCCTAGCCTGGAATCCCCTTCCATCATTCTGTAGCTTTCCAGCTCCCTCACACACTGGCAAAAGAAACTTTCTCCTAGCTGCTTTCCTTTGAAGCAGAAACACGTTTACATCCTAGCCCCATTGAAGAACCATAGAAATTCGGTTTACAAAAAGCACTCATTCTGCTTATATACCCAGCCAGGAATGACCTAGCCTGGAATCCACTACACCATTCTGCAGCGTTCCAGTTGCGTCACACACTGGCAAAAGAAACTTTCTCCTAGCTGCTTTCCTTTGAAGCAGAAATACGTTTACATCCCATCCCTATTGAAGAACCATAGATATTCGCTTTGCAAAAAGCACTCCTTCTGCTTATAGACCCAGTCAGGAATGACCTAGCCTGGAATCCCCTACACCATTCTGCAGCTTTCCAGTTGCGTCACACACTGGCAAAAGAAACTTTCTCCTAGCTGCTTTCCTTTGAAGCAGAAACACGTTTACATCCTCTCCCTATTGAAGAACCATAGAAATTCGCTTTGCAAAAAGCACTCCTTCTGCTTATAGACCCAGTCAGGAATGACCTAGCCTGGAATCCCCTACACCATTCTGCAGCTTTCCAGCTGCGTCACACGCTGGCAAAAGAAAGTTTCTCCTAGCTGCTTTCCTTTGAAGCAGAAACACGTTTACATCCTAGCCCCACTGAAGAACCATAGAAATTCGGTTTACAAAAAGTACTCATTCTGCTTATAGACCCTATCAGGAATGACCTAGCCTGGAATCCTCTACACCATTCTGCAGCTTTCCAGCTGCGTCACACACTGGCAAAAGAAACTTTCTCCTAGCTGCTTTCCTTTGAAGCAGAAACACGTTTACTTCCTAGCCCCATTGAAGAACCATAGAAATGCCATTTAGAAAAAGCACTCCTTCTGCATGTAGACCCAGTCAGGAATGGCCTAGCCTGGAATCCCCTGCACCATTCTGCAGGTTTCCACCTCCCTCACACACTGGCAAAAGAAACTTTCTCCTAGCTGCTTTCCTTTGAAGCAGAAACACGTTTACATCCTAGCCCCATTGAAGAACCATAGAAATGCCCTTTAGAAAAAGCACTCCTTCTGCGTGTAGACCCAGCCAGGAATGACCTAGCCTGGAATCCCTTCCATCATTCTGTAGCTTTCCAGCTCCCTCACACACTGGCAAAAGAAACTTTCTCCTAGCTGCTTTCCTTTGAAGCAGAAACACGTTTACATCCTAGCCCCATTGAAGAACCATAGAAATTCGGTTTACAAAAAGCACTCATTCTGCTTATATACCCAGCCAGGAATGGCCTAGCCTGGAATCCCCTGCACCATTCTGCAGCTTTCGAGCTCCCTCACACACTGGTAAAAGAAACTTTCTCCTAGTTGCTTTCCTTTGAAGCAGAAACACGTTTACATCCTAGCCACATTGAAGAACCATAGAAATGCCGTTTACAAAAAGCACTCCTTCTGCTTATAGACCCAGCCAGGAATGGCCTAGCCTGGAATCCCCTGCACCATTCTGTAGCTTTCCAGCTCCCTCACACACTGGCAAAAGAAACTTTCTCCTAGCTGCTTTCCTTTGTAGCAGAAACACGTTTACATCCTAGCCCCATTGAAGAACCATAGAAATGCCGTTTAGGAAAAGCACTCCTTCTGCTTATAGACCCAGTCAGGAATGACCTAGCCTGGAATCCCCTACACCATTCTGCAGCTTTCCAGCTGCGTCACACACGGGCAAAAGAAACTTTCTCCTAGCTGCTTTCCTTTGAAGCAGAAACACGTTTACATCCTAGCCCCACTGAAGAACCATAGAAATTCGCTATACAAAAAGTACTCATTCTGCTTATAGACCCAATCAGGAATGACCTAGCCTGGAATCCCCTACACCATTCTGCAGCTTTCCAGCTGCGTCACACACTGGCAAAAGAAACTTTCTCCTAGCTGCTTTCCTTTGAAGCAGAAACACGTTTACATCCTAGCCCCATTGAAGAACCATAGAAATTCGCTTTACAAAAAGCACTCCTTCTGATTATATACCCAGCCAGGAATGGCCTAGCCTGGAATCCCCTGCACCATTCTGTAGCTTTCCAGCTCCCTCACACACTGGCAAAAGAAACTTTCTCCCAGCTGCTTTCCTTTGAAGCAGAAACACGTTTACATCCTAGCCCCATTGAAGAACCATAGAAATTCGGTATACAAAAAGCACTCATTCTTCTTATAGATACAGCCAGGAATGGCCTAGCCTGGAATCCCCTGCACCATTCTGTAGCTTTCCAGCTCCCTCACACACTGGCAAAAGAAACTTTGTCCTAGCTGCTTTCATTTGAAGCAGAAACACGTTTACATCCTAGCCCCATTGAAGAACCATAGAAATGCCGTTTAGAAAAAGCACTCCTTCTGCTTATAGACCCAGTCAGGAATGACCTAGCCTGGAATCCACTACACCATTCTGCAGCTTTCCAGTTGCGTCACACACTGGCAAAAGAAACTTTCTCCTAGCTGCTTTCCTTTGAAGCAGAAACACGTTTACATCCCATCCCTATTGAAGAACCATAGAAATTCGCTTTGCAAAAAGCACTCCTTCTGCTTATAGACCCAGTCAGGAATGACCTAGCCTGGAATCCCCAACACCATTCTGCAGCTTTCCAGCTGCATCACACACTGGCAAAAGAAACTTTCTCCTAGCTGCTTTCCTTTGAAGCAGAAACACGTTTACATCCTAGCCCCATTGAAGAACCATAGAAATGCCGTTTAGAAAAAGCACTCCTTCTGCTTATATACCCAGCCAGGAATGGCCTAGCCTGGAATCCCCTGCACCATTCTGCACCTTTCCAGCTGCATCACACACTGGCAAAAGAAACTTTCTCCTAGCTGCTTTCCTTTGAAGCAGAAACACGTTTACATCCTAGCCCCATTGAAGAACCATAGAAATGCCCTTTAGAAAAAGCACTCCTTCTGCGTGTAGACCCAGCCAGGAATGGCCTAGCCTGGAATCCCCTGCACCATTCTGCAGCTTTCCAGCTGCATCACACACTGGCAAAAGAAACTTTCTCCTAGCTGCTTTCCTTTGAAGCAGAAACACGTTTACATCCTAGCCCCACTGAAGAACCATAGAAATTCGCTATACAAATAGTAATCATTCTGCTTATAGACCCAATCAGGAATGACCTAGCCTGGAATCCCCTACACCATTCTGCAGCTTTCCAGTTGCGTCACACACTGGCAAAAGAAACTTTCTCCTAGCTGCTTTCCTTTGAAGCAGAAACACGTTTACATCCTAGCCACATTGAAGAACCATAGAAATTCGCTTTACAAAAAGCACTCCTTCTGCTTATAGACCCAGACAGGAATGACCTAGCCTGGAATCCCCTACACCATTCTGCAGCTTTCCAGCTGCATAACACCCTGGCAAAAGAAACTTTATCCTAGCTGCTTTCCTTTGAAGCAGAAACACGTTTACATCCTAGCCCCATTGAAAAACCATAGAAATTCGGTTTACAAAAAGCACTCCTTCTGATTATATACCCAGCCAGGAATGGCCTAGCCTGGAATCCCCTGCACCATTCTGTAGCTTTCCAGCTCCCTCACACACTGGCAAAAGAAACTTTCTCCCAGCTGCTTTCCTTTGAAGCAGAAACACGTTTACATCCTAGCCCCATTGAAGAACCATAGAAATTCGGTATACAAAAAGCACTCATTCTTCTTATAGATACAGCCAGGAATGGCCTAGCCTGGAATCCCCTGCACCATTCTGTAGCTTTCCAGCTCCCTCACACACTGGCAAAAGAAACTTTGTCCTAGCTGCTTTCATTTGAAGCAGAAACACGTTTACATCCTAGCCCCATTGAAGAACCATAGAAATGCCGTTTAGAAAAAGCACTCCTTCTGCTTATAGACCCAGTCAGGAATGACCTAGCCTGGAATCCACTACACCATTCTGCAGCTTTCCAGTTGCGTCACACACTGGCAAAAGAAACTTTCTCCTAGCTGCTTTCCTTTGAAGCAGAAACACGTTTACATCCCATCCCTATTGAAGAACCATAGAAATTCGCTTTGCAAAAAGCACTCCTTCTGCTTATAGACCCAGTCAGGAATGACCTAGCCTGGAATCCCCTACACCATTCTGCAGCTTTCCAGCTGCATCACACACTGGCAAAAGAAACTTTCTCCTAGCTGCTTTCCTTTGAAGCAGAAACACGTTTACATCCTAGCCCCATTGAAGAACCATAGAAATGCCGTTTAGAAAAAGCACTCCTTCTGCTTATATACCCAGCCAGGAATGGCCTAGCCTGGAATCCCCTGCACCATTCTGCAGCTTTCCAGCTGCATCACACACTGGCAAAAGAAACTTTCTCCTAGCTGCTTTCCTTTGAAGCAGAAACACGTTTCCATCCTAGCCCCATTGAAGAACCATAGAAATGCCCTTTAGAAAAAGCACTCCTTCTGCGTGTAGACCCAGCCAGGAATGGCCTAGCCTGGAATCCCCTGCACCATTCTGCAGCTTTCCAGCTGCATCACACACTGGCAAAAGAAACTTTCTCCTAGCTGCTTTCCTTTGAAGCAGAAACACGTTTACATCCTCTCCCTATTGAAGAACCATAGAAATTCGCTATACAAATAGTAATCATTCTGCTTATAGACCCAATCAGGAATGACCTAGCCTGGAATCCCCTACACCATTCTGCAGCTTTCCAGTTGCGTCACACACTGGCAAAAGAAACTTTCTCCTAGCTGCTTTCCTTTGAAGCAGAAACACGTTTACATCCTAGCCACATTGAAGAACCATAGAAATTCGCTTTACAAAAAGCACTCCTTCTGCTTATAGACCCAGTCAGGAATGACCTAGCCTGGAATGCCCTACACCATTCTGCAGCTTTCCAGCTGCATAACACCCTGGCAAAAGAAACTTTATCCTAGCTGCTTTCCTTTGAAGCAGAAACACGTTTACATCCTAGCCCCATTGAAAAACCATAGAAATTCGGTTTACAAAAAGCACTCATTCTGCCTATACACCCAGCCAGGAATGGCCTAGCCTGGAATCCCCTGCACCATTCTGTAGCTTTCCAGCTCACTCACACACTGGCAAAAGAAACTTTCTCCTAGCTGCTTTCCTTTGAAGCAGAAACACGTTTACATCCTAGCCCCATTGAAGAACCATAGAAATGCCGTTTAGAAAAAGCACTCCTTCTGCTTATAGACCCAGTCAGGAATGACCTAGCCTGGAATCCCCTACACCATTCTGCAGCTTTCCAGCAGCGTCACACACTGGCAAAAGAAACTTTCTCCTATCTGCTTTCCTTTGAAGCAGAAACACGTTTATATCCTAGCCCTCTTGAAGAACCATAGAAATGCCGTTTAGAAAAAGCACTCATTCTGCTTATATACCCAGCCAGGAATGGCCTAGTCTGGAATCCCCTGCACCATTCTGTAGCTTTCCAGCTCCCTCACACACTGGCAAAAGAAACTTTCTCCTAGCTGCTTTCCTTTGAAGCAGAAACACGTTTACATCCTAGCCCCATTGAAGAACCATAGAAATGCCCTTTAGAAAAAGCACTCCTTCTGCTTATAGACCCAGTCAGGAATGGCCTAGCCTGGAATCCCCTGCACCATTCTGCAGCTTTCCAGCTCCCTCACACACTGGCAAAAGAAACTTTCTCCTAGCTGCTTTCCTTTGAAGCAGAAACACGTTTACATCCTAGCCCCATTGAAGAACCATAGAAATGCCCTTTAGAGAAAGCACTCCTTCTGCTTATAGACCCAGTCAGGAATGGCCTAGCCTGGAATCCCCTGCACCATTCTGCAGCTTTCCAGCTCCCTCACACACTGGCAAAAGAAACTTTCTCCTAGCTGCTTTCCTTTGAAGCAGAAACACGTTTACATCCTAGCCCCATTGAAGAACCATAGAAATTCGGTTTACAAAAAGCACTCCTTCTGCTTATAGACCCAGTCAGGAATGACCTAGCCTGGAATCCCTTCCATCATTCTGTAGCTTTCCAGCTGCGTCACACACTGGCAAAAGAAACTTTCTCCTAGCTGCTTTCCTTTGAAGCAGAAACACGTTTACATCCTAGCCCTATTGAAGAAACATAGAAATGCCGTTTAGAAAAAGCACTCCTTCTGCTTATAGACCCAGCCAGGAACGGCCTAGCCTGGAATCCCTTCCATCATTCTGTAGCTTTCCAGCTGCGTCACACACTGGCAAAAGAAACTCTCTCCTAGCTGCTTTCCTTTGAAGCAGAAACACGTTTACATCCTAGCCCCATTGAAGAACCATAGAAATTCGGTTTACTAAAAGCACTCATTCTGATTATATACCCAGCCAGGAATGGCCGAGCCTGGAATCCCCTGCACCATTCTGTAGCTTTCCAGCTCCCTCACACACTGGCAAAAGAAACTTTCTCCTAGCTGCTTTCCTTTGAAGCAGAAACACGTTTACATCCTATCCCTATTGAAGAACAATAGAAATTCGCTTTGCAAAAAGCAATCCTTCTGCTTATATACCCAGTCAGGAATGACCTAGCCTGGAATCCCCTACACCATTCTGCAGCTTTCCAGCTGCGTCACACACTGGCAAAAGAAACTTTCTCCTAGCTGCTTTCCTTTGAAGCAGAAACACGTTTACATCCTAGCCCCATTGAAGAACCATAGAAATTCGGTATACAAAAAGCACTCATTCTGCTTATAGACCCAGCCAGGAATGGCCTAGCCTGGAATCCCCTGCACCATTCTGCAGCTTTCCAGCTCCCTCAAACACTGGCAAAAGAAACTTTCTCCTAGCACATTTCCTTTGAAGCAGAAACACGTTTCCATCCTACCCCCATTGAAGAACCATAGAAATGCCGTTTAGAAAAAGCACTCCTTCTGCTTATAGACCCAGTCAGGAATGATCCAGCCTGGAATTCCCTACACCATTCTGGAGCTTTCCAGTTGCGTCACACACTGGCAAAAGAAACTTTCTCCTAGCTGCTTTCCTTTGAAGCAGAAACACGTTTACATCCTATCCCTATTGAAGAACCATAGAAATTCGCTTTGCAAAAAGCACTCCTTCTGCTTATAGACCCAGTCAGGAATGACCTAGCCTGGAATCCCCTACACCATTCTGCAGCTTTCCAGCTCCCTCACACACTGGCAAAAGAAACTTTCTCCTAGCTGCTTTCCTTTGAAGCAGAAACACGTTTACATCCTAGCCCCATTGAAGAACCATAGAAATGCCCTTTAGAAAAAGCACTCCTTCTGCTTATAGACCCAGACAGGAATGGCCTAGCCTGGAATCCCTTCCATCATTCTGTAGCTTTCCAGCTCCCTCACACACTGGCAAAAGAAACTTTCTCCTAGCTGCTTTCCTTTGAAGCAGAAACACGTTTACATCCTAGCCCCATTGAAGAACCATAGAAATTCGGTTTACAAAAAGCACTCCTTCTGCTTATATACCCAGCCAGGAATGGCCTAGCCTGGAATCCCCTGCACCATTCTGCAGCTTTCCAGCTCCCTCACACACTGGCAAAAGAAACTTTCTCCTAGCTGCTTTCCTTTGAAGCAGAAACACGTTTACATCCTAGCCCCATTGAAGAACCATAGAAATTCGGTTTACAAAAAGCACTCCTTCTGCTTATAGACCCAGTCAGGAATGACCTAGCCTGGAATCCCCTACACCATTCTGCAGCTTTCCAGCTCCCTCACACACTGGCAAAAGAAACTTTCTCCTAGCTGCTTTCCTTTGAAGCAGAAACACGTTTACATCCTAGCCTCATTGAAGAACCATAGAAATGCCGTTTAGGAAAAGCACTCCTTCTGCTTATAGACCCAGTCAGGAATGACCTATCCTGGAATCCCCTACACCATTCTGCAGCGTTCCAGCTGCGTCACACACTGGCAAAAGAAACTTTCTCCTAGCTGCTTTCCTTTGAAGCAGAAACACGTTTACATCCTAGCCCCATTGAAGAACCATAGAAATTCGATATACAAAAAGCACTCATTCTGCGTGTAGACCCAGCCAGGAATGACCTAGCCTGGAATCCCCTACACCATTCTGCAGCTTTCCAGCTGCGTCACACACTGGCAAAAGAAACTTTCTCCTAGCTGCTGTCCTTTGAAGCAGAAACACGTTTACATCCTCTCCCTATTGAAGAACCATAGAAATTCGCTTTGCAAAAAGCACTCCTTCTGCTTATAGACCCAGTCAGGAATGACCTAGCCTGGAATCCCCTGCACCATTCTGCAGCTTTCCAGATGTGTCACACACTGGCAAAAGAAACTTTCTCCTAGCTGCTTTCCTTTGAAGCAGAAACACGTTTACATCCTAGCCCCATTGAAGAAGCATAGAAATGCCCTTTAGAAAAAGCACTCCTTCTGCGTGTAGACCCAGCCAGGAATGGCCTAGCCTGGAATCCCCTGCATCATTCTGCAGCTTTCCAGCTGCATCACACACTGGCAAAAGAAACTTTCTCCTAGCTGCTTTCCTTTGAAGCAGAAACACGTTTACATCCTAGCCCCACTGAAGAACCATAGAAATTCGCTATACAAATAGTAATCATTCTGCTTATAGACCCAATCAGGAATGACCTAGCCTGGAATCCCCTACACCATTCTGCAGGTTTCCAGTTGCGTCACACACTGGCAAAAGAAACTTTCTCCTAGCTGCTTTCCTTTGAAGCAGAAACACGTTTACATCCTAGCCACATTGAAGAACCATAGAAATTCGCTTTACAAAAAGCACTCCTTCTGCTTATAGACCCAGTCAGGAACGGCCTAGTCTGTTATCCCTTCCATCATTCTGTAGCTTTCCAGCTCCCTCACACACTGGCAAAAGAAACTTTCTCCTAGCTGCTTTCCTTTGAAGCAGAAACACGTTTACATCCTAGCCCCATTGAAGAACCATAGAAATTCGGTTTAAAAAAAGCACTCATTCTGCTTATACACCCAGCCAGGAATGGCCTAGCCTGGAATCCCCTGCACCATTCTGTAGCTTTCCAGCTCACTCACACACTGGCAAAAGAAACTTTCTCCTAGCTGCTTTCCTTTGAAGCAGAAACACGTTTACATCCTAGCCCCATTGAAGAACCATAGAAATGCCGTTTAGAAAAAGCACTCCTTCTGCTTATAGACCCAGTCAGGAATGACCTAGCCTGGAATCCCCTACACCATTCTGCAGCTTTCCAGCAGTGTCACACACTGGCAAAAGAAACTTTCTCCTATCTGCTTTCCTTTGAAGCAGAAACACGTTTATATCCTAGCCCTCTTGAAGAACCATAGAAATGCCGTTTAGAAAAAGCACTCCTTCTGCTTATAGACCCAGCCAGGAATGGCCTAGCCTGGAATCCCTTGCATCATTCTGTAGCTTTCCAGCTCCCTCACACACTGGCAAAAGAAACTTTCTCCTAGCTGCTTTCCTTTGAAGCAGAAACACGTTTACATCCTAGCCCCATTGAAGAACCATAGAAATGCCTTTACAAAAAGCACTCATTCTGCTTATAGACCCAGCCAGGAATGGCCTAGCCTGGAATCCCCTGCACCATTCTGTAGCTTTCCAGCTCACTCACACACTGGCAAAAGAAACTTTCTCCTAGCTGCTTTCCTTTGAAGCAGAAACACGTTTACATCCTAGCCCCATTGAAGAACCATAGAAATTCTTTGTACAAAAAGCACTCCTTCTGCTTATAGACCCAGTCAGGAATGGCCTAGCCTGGAATCCCCTGCACCATTCTGCAGCTTTCCAGCTCCCTCACACACTGGCAAAAGAAACTTTCTCCTAGCTGCTTTCCTTTGAAGCAGAAACACGTTTACATCCTAGCCCCATTGAAGAACCATAGAAATTCCGTTTAGCAAAAAGCACTCCTTCTGCTTATAGACCCAGCCAGGAATGGCCTAGCCTGGAATCCCCTGCACCATTCTGTAGCTTTCCAGCTCCCTCACACACTGGCAAAAGAAACTTTCTCCTAGCTGCTTTCCTTTGAAGCAGAAACACGTTTACATCCTAGCCCCATTGAAGAACCATAGAAATGCCCTTTAGAAAAAGCACTCCTTCTGCTTATAGACCCAGTCAGGAATGGCCTAGCCTGGAATCCCCTGCACCATTCTGCAGCTTTCCAGCTCCCTCACACACTGGCAAAAGAAACTTTCTCCTAGCTGCTTTCCTTTGAAGCAGAAACACGTTTACATCCTAGCCCCATTGAAGAACCATAGAAATGCCGTTTAGAAAAAGCACTCCTTCTGCTTATAGACCCAGCCAGGAATGGCCTAGCCTGGAATCCCCTGCACCATTCTGTAGCTTTCCAGCTCCCTCACACACTGGCAAAAGAAACTTTCTCCTAGCTGCTTTCCTTTGAAGCAGAAACACGTTTACATCCTAGCCCCATTGAAGAACCATAGAAATTCGCTTTACAAAAAGCACTCCTTCTGCTTATAGACCCAGCCAGGAATGGCCTAGCCTGGAATCCCCTGCACCATTCTGTAGCTTTCCAGCTCCCTCACACACTGGCAAAAGAAACTTTCTCCTAGCTGCTTTCCTTTGAAGCAGAAACACGTTTACATCCTAGCCCCATTGAAGAACCATAGAAATTCGGTTTACAAAAAGCACTCCTTCTGCTTATAGACCCAGCCAGGAATGGCCTAGCCTGGAATCCCTTCATTCATTCTGTAGCTTTCCAGCTGCCCTCACACACTGGCAAAAGAAACTTTCTCCTAGCTGCTTTCCTTTGAAGCAGAAACACGTTTACATCCTAGCCCCATTGAAGAACCATAGAAATTCGGTTTACAAAAAGCACTCATTCTGCTTATAGACCCAGCCAGGAATGGCCTAGCCTGGAATCCCCTGCACCATTCTGCAGCTTTCCAGCTCCCTCACACACTGGCAAAAGAAACTTTCTCCTAGCTGCTTTCCTTTGAAGCAGAAACACGTTTACATCCTAGCCCCATTGAAGAACCATAGAAATTCGCTTTACAAAAAGCACTCCTTCTGCTTATAGACCCAGTCAGGAATGACCTAGCCTGGAATCCCCTACACCATTCTGCAGCTTTCCAGCTGCGTCACACACTGGCAAAAGAAACTTTCTCCTAGCTGCTTTCCTTTGAAGCAGAAACACGTTTACATCCTAGCCCCATTGAAGAACCATAGAAATGCCGTTTAGAAAAAGCACTCCTTCTGCTTATAGACCCAGCCAGGAATGGCCTAGCCTGGAATCCCCTGCACCATTCTGCAGCTTTCCAGCTCCCTCACACACTGGCAAAAGAAACTTTCTCCTAGCTGCTTTCCTTTGAAGCAGAAACACGTTTACATCCTAGCCCCATTGAAGAACCATAGAAATTCGGTATACAAAAAGCACTCATTCTGCTTATAGACCCAGTCAGGAATGACCTAGCCTGGAATCCCCTACACCATTCTGCAGCTTTCCAGCTGCGTCACACACTGGCAAAAGAAACTTTCTCCTAGCTGCTTTCCTTTGAAGCAGAAACACGTTTACATCCTAGCCCCATTGAAGAACCATAGAAATTCGCGTTTACAAAAAGCACTCCTTCTGCTTATAGACCCAGTCAGGAATGACCTAGCCTGGAATCCCCTGCACCATTCTGCAGCTTTCCAGTTGCGTCACACACTGGCAAAAGAAACTTTCTCCTAGCTGCTTTCCTTTGAAGCAGAAACACGTTTACATCCTAGCCCCATTGAAGAACCATAGAAATGCCGTTCAGAAAAAGCACTCCTTCTGCTTATAGACCCAGCCAGGAATGGCCTAGCCTGGAATCCCTTGCATCATTCTGTAGCTTTCCAGCTCCCTCACACACTGGCAAAAGAAACTTTCTCCTAGCTGCTTTCCTTTCAAGCAGAAACACGTTTACATCCTAGCCCCATTGAAGAACCATAGAAATTCGGTTTACAAAAAGCACTCCTTCTGCTTATAGACCCAGCCAGGAATGGCCTAGCCTGGAATCCCCTGCACCATTCTGTAGCTTTCCAGCTGCGTCACACACTGGCAAAAGAAACTTTCTCCTAGCTTCTGTCCTTTGAAGCAGAAACACGTTTACATCCTAGCCCCATTGAAGAACCATAGAAATTCGATATACAAAAAGCACTCATTCTGCGTGTAGACTCAGCCAGGAATGGCCTAGCCTGGAATCCCCTGCACCATTCTGCAGCTTTCCAGCTCCCTCACACACTGGCAAAAGAAACTTTCTCCTAGCTGCTTTCCTTTGAAGCAGAAACACGTTTACATCCTATCCCTATTGAAGAACCATAGAAATTCGCTTTACAAAAAGCAATCCTTCTGCTTATAGACCCAGTCAGGAATGACCTAGCCTGCAATCCCCTACACCATTCTGCAGCTTTCCAGCTGCGTCACACACTGGCAAAAGAAACTTTCTCCTAGCTGCTTTCCTTTGAAGCAGAAACACGTTTACATCCTAGCCCCATTGAAGAACCATAGAAATGCCGTTTAGAAAAAGCACTCCTTCTGCTTATAGACCCAGTCAGGAATGGCCTAGCCTGGAATCCCCTGCACCATTCTGCAGCTTTCCAGTTGCGTCACACACTGGCAAAAGAAACTTTCTCCTAGCTGCTTTCCTTTGAAGCAGAAACACGTTTACATCCTAGCCCCATTGAAGAACCATAGAAATTCCGTTTAGAAAAAGCACTCCTTCTGCTTATAGACCCAGCCAGGAATGGCCTAGCCTGGAATCCCCTTCACCATTCTGTAGCTTTCCAGCTCCCTCACACACTGGCAAAAGAAACTTTCTCCTAGCTGCTTTCCTTTGAAGCAGAAACACGTTTACATCCTAGCCCCATTGAAGAACCATAGAAATTCGGTTTACAAAAAGCACTCCTTCTGCTTATAGACCCAGTCCAGACTGGCCTAGACAGGAATCCCCTGCACCATTCTGCAGCTTTCCAGCTGCGTCACACACTGGCAAAAGAAACTTTCTCCTAGCTGCTTTCCTTTGAAGCAGAAACACGTTTACATCCTAGCCCCATTGAAGAACCATAGAAATGCCGTTTAGAAAAAGCACTCCTTCTGCTTATAGACCCAGTCAGGAATGGCCTAGCCTGGAATCCCCTGCACCATTCTGCAGCTTTCCAGCTGCGTCACACACTGGCAAAAGAAACTTTCTCCTAGCTGCTTTCCTTTGAAGCAGAAACACGTTTACATCCTAGCCCCATTGAAGAACCATAGAAATGCCCTTTACAAAAAGCACTCATTCTGCGTGTAGACCCAGCCAGGAATGGCCTAGCCTGGAATCCCCTTCACCATTCTGCAGCTTTCCAGCTCCCTCACACACTGGCAAAAGAAACTTTCTCCTAGCTGCTTTCCTTTGAAGCAGAAACACGTTTACATCCTAGCCCCATTGAAGAACCATAGAAATTCGCTTTACAAAAAGCACTCCTTCTGCTTATAGACCCAGCCAGGAATGGCCTAGCCTGGAATCCCCTGCACCATTCTGTAGCTTTCCAGCTCCCTCACACACTGGCAAAAGAAACTTTCTCCTAGCTGCTTTCCTTTGTAGCAGAAACACGTTTACATCCTAGCCCCATTGAAGAACCATAGAAATGCCGTTTAGAAAAAGCACTCCTTCTGCTTATAGACCCAGTCAGGAATGACCTAGCCTGGAATCCCCTACACCATTCTGCAGCTTTCCAGCTGCGTCACACACTGTAAAAGAAACTTTCTCCTAGCTGCTTTCCTTTGAAGCAGAAACACTTTTACATCCTAGCCCCATTGAAGAGCCATAGAAATTCGCTTTGCAAAAAGCACTCCTTCTGCTTATAGACCCAGTCAGGAATGACGTAGCCTGGAATCCCCTACACCATTCTGCAGCTTTCCTGCTGCGTCACACACAGGCAAAAGAAACTTTCTCCTAGCTGCTTTCCTTTGAAGCAGAAACACGTTTACATCCTAGCCCCACTGAAGAACCATAGAAATTCGCTATACAAAAAGTACTCATTCTGCTTATAGACCCAATCAGGAATGACCTAGCCTGGAATCCCCTACACCATTCTGCAGCTTTCCAGCTGTGTCACACACTGGCAAAAGAAACTTTCTCCTAGCTGCTTTCCTTTGAAGCAGAAATACGTTTACATCCTAGCCCCATTGAAGAACCATAGAAATTCGCTTTACAAAAAGCACTCCTTCTGATTATATACCCAGCCAGGAATGGCCTAGCCTGGAATCTCCTGCACCATTCTGTAGCTTTCCAGCTCCCTCACACACTGGCAAAAGAAACTTTCTCCTAGCTGCTTTCCTTTGAAGCACAAACACGTTTACATCCTAGCCCCATTGAAGAACCATAGAAATTCGGTATACAAAAAGCACTCATTCTTCTTATAGATACAGCCAGGAATGGCCTAGCCTGGAATCCCCTGCACCATTCTGTAGCTTTCCAGCTCCCTCACACACTGGCAAAAGAAACTTTCTCCTAGCTGCTTTCCTTTGAAGCAGAAACACGTTTACATCCTAGCCCCATTGAAGAACCATACAAATTCGGTATACAAAAAGAACTCATTCTGCTTATAGACCCAGTCAGGAATGACCTAGCCTGGAATCCACTACACCATTCTGCAGCGTTCCAGTTGCGTCACACACTGGCAAAAGAAACTTTCTCCTAGCTGCTTTCCTTTGAAGCAGAAACACGTTTACATCCTAGCCCCATTGAAGAACCATAGAAATTCGCTTTGCAAAAAGCACTCCTTCTGCTTATAGACCCAGTCAGGAATGACCTAGCCTGGAATCCCCTACACCATTCTGCAGCTTTCCAGCTGCGTCACACACTGGCAAAAGAAACTTTCTCCTAGCTGCTTTCCTTTGAAGCAGAAACACGTTTACATCCTAGCCCCATTGAAGAACCATAGAAATGCCGTTTAGAAAAAGCACTCCTTCTGCTTATAGACTCAGTCAGGAATGACCTAGCCTGGAATCCCCTACACCATTCTGCAGCTTTCCAGCTGTGTCACACACTGGCAAAAGAAACTTTCTCCTAGCTGCTTTCCTTTGAAGCAGAAACACGTTTACATCCTAGCCCCACTGAAGAACCATAGAAATTCGCTATACAAAAAGTACTCATTCTGCTTATAGACCCAATCAGGAATGACCTAGCCTGGAATCCCCTACACCATTCTGCAGCTATCCAGCTGCATAACACCCTGGCAAAAGAAACTTTCTCCTAGCTGCTTTCCTTTGAAGCAGAAACACATTTACATCCTAGCCCCACTGAAGAACCATAGAAATGCCGTTTAGAAAAAGCACTCCTTCTGCGTGTAGACCCAGCCAGGAATGGCCTGGCCTGGAATCCCCTGAACCATTCTGTATTTTTCCAGCTCCCTCACACACTGGCAAAAGAAACTTTCTCCTAGCTGCTTTCCTTTGAAGCAGAAACACGTTTACATCCTAGCCCCACTGAAGAACCATAGAAATTCGCTATACAAAAAGTACTCATTCTGCTTATAGACCCAATCAGGAATGACCTAGCCTGGAATCCCCTACACCATTCTGCAGCTATCCAGCTGCATAACACCCTGGCAAAAGAAACTTTCTCCTAGCTGCTTTCCTTTCAAGCAGAAACACGTTTACATCCTAGCCCCACTGAAGAACCATAGAAATGCCCTTTAGAAAAAGCACTCTTTCTGCGTGTAGACCCAGCCAGGAATGGCCTGGCCTGGAATCCCCTGAACCATTTTGTATTTTTCCAGCTCCCTCACACACTGGTAAAAGAAACTTTCTCCTAGCTGCTTTCCTTTGAAGCAGAAACACGTTTACATCCTAGTCCCACTGAAGAACCATAGAAATTCGCTATACAAAAAGTACTCATTCTGCTTATAGACCCAATCAGGAATGACCTAGCCTGGAATCCCCTACACCATTCTTCAGCTTTCCAGCTGCGTCACACACTGACAAAAGAAACTTTCTCCTAGCTGCTTTCCTTTGAAGCAGAAACACGTTTACATCCTAGTCCCATTGAAGAACCATAGAAATGCCCTTTAGAAAAAGCACTCCTTCTGCGTGTAGACCCAGCCAGGAATGGCCTAGCCTGGAATCCCCTGCACCATTCTGCAGCTTTCCAGCTCCCTCACACACTGGCAAAAGAAACTTTCTCCTAGCTGCTTTCCTTTGAAGCAGAAACACGTTTACATCCTAGCCCCACTGAAGAACCATAGAAATTCGCTATACAAAAAGTAATCATTCTGCTTATAGACCCAATCAGGAATGACCTAGCCTGGAATCCCCTACACCATTCTGCAGCTTTCCAGTTGCGTCACACACTGGCAAAAGAAACTTTCTCCTAGCTGCTTTCCTTTGAAGCAGAAACACGTTTACATCCTAGCCACATTGAAGAACCATAGAAATTCGCTTTACAAAAAGCACTCCTTCTGCTTATAGACCCAGTCAGGAATGACCTAGCCTGGAATCCCCTACACCATTCTGCAGCTTTCCAGCTCCCTCACACCCTGGCAAAAGAAACTTTCTCCTAGCTGCTTTCCTTTGAAGCAGAAACACGTTTACATCCTAGCCACATTGAAGAACCATAGAAATTCGCTTTACAAAAAGCACTCCTTCTGCTTATAGACCCAGTCAGGAATGGCCTAGCCTGGAATCCCCTACACCATTCTGCAGCTTTCCAGCTGCATAACACCCTGGCAAAAGAAACTTTCTCCTAGCTGCTTTCCTTTGAAGCAGAAACACGTTTACATCCTAGCCCCATTGAAGAACGAGAGAAATGCCCTTTAGAAAAAGCACTCCTTCTGCGTGTAGACCCAGCCAGGAATGGCCTAGCCTGGAATCCCCTGCACCATTCTGCAGCTTTCCAGCTGCGTAACACACTGGCAAAAGAAACTTTCTCCTAGCTGCTTTCCTTTGAAGCAGAAACACGTTTACATCCTAGCCCCACTGAAGAACCATAGAAATGCTGTGCTAGTTTGAAGCAAGCTAGAATATTTTGGTAACAGAACTAGATAACGGGCAGTGAGATGAAAACAATTGATGTCAACTTCTCTCACAGTCTCGCTGAGAACTCTGGGAAGAAGAAAGACTTTTTTTCTCCATTCTGTTTCTCTCTCTTGCTTTTGCCTTAGACCTGGTCACATCTCATTAACGCTGCTCCCACTAACCTTGCTCCCTAACCTCTTGGCTGCACCTCTTTTCTTCCTGAGAACTGGGGTAAGGTTGAGAGGGGCCGGGGGGAGGTGTTGGGGTGGTTTGAGAGCCCCTCCTGGGGACTCAGGTTTCTGGGAGGGGAGTTGTGCTTTTGTATTGTTTATCCTTTGTATATTTCTGTATATAATTGTATATAACTGTATATATTGTAAATAGCTGCTTGTAAATTCTCCTAGCTGTAAATAAATTGCTTCATCTATATTCCCAGGGTCCGTCTGAGTTAGCTGGGGCAAATACAAAAGTGTGGGGGGGCGGGGTAACCCCCAAACCATCACATTTTTTATTTGGCACCCAACGTGGGGCTAGTTATTTGAGTGACTGGAAATCAGCTCTGGGAATTAAGATGAAGCTAATCAAGCAGCTATTGTATTTGGTTGGTGCATTGCTCTGGTCTGGTTTTGTTTTCTTGACATTTAATTGGATAAAAGCTCAAATTGTTGCTTATTTCGTTGATCTGGCTTATAATAAGGCTAAAGCTAATGTTTCAGATATGTTCTGGAGCTGGGGTGATTTGATTCTTGGTTATGCTGGTTTTAATATCTCTGAGAATATTACCAAGGACATTACAGGAGCTCTGGTTAATAATGTGACAATCAATGGAAATTCTGCTTTAAATATGGCTCTAATGAGAGTTATTCAGCCTAAGACAGGAATTCCAACTGTTTGTATAGGGACATGCTCGTGTAAAACTGTTTTTCTTCTCACAATTTTTAATATTTGCCTCATGATTTTAATATTCATATTAATTTTGGCATTATTGGTGAAAAAATCTAAACCAGCTTCTGTAAGAGCTAGGAAAAATTCTGTGTCTCAGAAGCAGTCTCTTTCACAGCAAAACAAGGGAACACAGTTATCAGCTTCCCCCTTGCCAGCCTCTGCCCCTCCTTCTCCAAGTGCTGGGAACACAGCCAATGTTCCCGCAACTAACGTAAACAATGATAAGGATAACCAAAACAAGCCACAGAGTTTAGCAGGAGCCCCAGGAGCACAGGCAGGTACCCAAAATCAGAATGTTCCTAGCAAAAATGACAACAATCCACAGAGTTTGGCAGGCATCCCAGGAGGACAGGCAAATAATCCCGCTAATGCTAATGCTAATGCTAGTAACACTAGCCCAGTCAGTCCAAATCCTAATGACACCAGCTCAGCCAATTCGAACCCCCAGCCAGCAGACCAGAACCAAAATCCTCCTGTTAAAAGCAAGGCAGACTTGAACTCACAAGCTCCAGGTCAGACCTCTAAGGATACAAATGCTCCAAGTCAGACCTCCAATAATTCAAATGCTCCAGGTCAGACCCCTAAGGATTCAAATCCTCCAAGTCAGACTCCTAAAGATTCAAATCCTCCAGCAGACACATCCAAGTCTGTTGCTGCTCAGGCTCTTCTGGCACCTGCTAAGGCAAAAGCTAAGACAAAGAGTGGTTCACAGGAGGATGTAAGACAGGGGACCTCTAGTGATCAGCAAGGAGAAGAGGAGGAGGAGATAGTCTGCGAGACCTTGTAGATGTGCTGAGACAACAATACTCAAGTGAGAGGAGCGCTGTGAGATTAGCTGCCAAGAGAGAGGATGGTTCCAATGAGTTTAGGAATGCTATGAGGAAGGTTCTGTTAGGCCCAGTACCACCAGATCAACAACAGGAAGAGGAGGAGGAAGATGACATCCAAGGCTCCAAGGATCCACTCAGAGAGGTCAGGGAAGTTAGAAAGGAATACACAAGGGAATCAGGTGAGCCAATCTTAAGCTGGCTAGTGAGATGCCGTGGCATTGGTGCTAATGCTCTGCAGGTAGGAGACAAGTCTGCCAAGCAGCTGGGACCACTCACTAAGGAGAGTGGAGTGGACAAACACCTAGCAAGTCCTCTTGGTAGGGTTAGCTTGTGGACACGCCTTTTGTTGGCTGTGGCTATGAGATATCCTTCCTGAGATGATTTGCCATGGGCTGCCAAGAAGTGGAACACCGTTGAGCAGGGAATTAAGCTTCTAAAGGAGTTTGCTGTGAAGGAAGTGCTTTATGGAGATCATGGCACTCATGAGCCCGACGATATTCCTTTGGGAACAGGTCTCATGAAGAAGCTTATTAAGCTTGCTCTTTCATCCTATGCTAACATCTTGGCCAGTAAGTTTCTATCAAGGAGTGATAATGGAAGATTTTTCACTGTTGGTGAATTCACTGACCAGCTCAGGCAGATTGAGGATAGCTTGTCACATTCTGGCCTAATCTGTGCCATAAAGACTATGACTACAGAGCTTAAGGAAGGTATTGAGAATGGCATTAGAAATGGCATGAAAGAACTGAAGGAGGACCTTACAACCTCAATTTCCAATCTGGTAAAAGATACCATTCCTGCATCATCTGAATGGGTGCATGTTTCTGCAGTCAGGAATAGACGCCCACCTCCTGCAAGGCAATTCCAGCCCAGGAGGAGACAAATTCCACCCAGACAGCAGCAATCACGTGCGTCACTGTGGATACTTCTGCGTGACACATACAGGGAGAACATGAACAAATGGGATGGTAAACCTACTTCAGCTCTTTCAAAGAGAGTCAGGGAACTGCAGAGTGGCAGAAACAGAGGCAATAATGCCAGGAAAGTAGCTGTCACTTCTTCAGCTCCCGAGAGCAACTGCAATTGTTCCAACAGTTGCAATTTCTCTCGCAACACCAATCACTGTGTACACCCCACATGCCATGTTCAGCATTAGGGGTGCCCTGCCTCCAGCCAGGAGGAGGAAAGGGATAGTGGAGAGAACCGAATCTATTGGAATGTATTCATTAGGTGGCCTGGCAGTTCAAGAGTTCGGAAATACAGGGCTTTAGTTGACACAGGTGCTCAGTGTACTTTATTGCCATCTAATTGCAAAGGGACAGAGTCCATTTCTATCTTTGGAATCACTGGTGGATCTCAAGAGTTAACTAAGATACAGGCTGAGATCAGTTTAACTGGTAAAGAGTGGAAGACACATACTATTGTAACTGGTCCTGATGCGCCTTGCATTCTGGGAATTGACTTTTTGAGACAAGGTTGTTTCAAAGATCCTAAGGGTCATAAATGGGCTTTTGGAATAGCATCTGTAGAGATTGAGGATGATAAATTGAAATTGTCTATTAGACCTGAACTTTCTGATGAATCTGCAGTTGTGGGACATCATGACATAGAGGACCTGGAAGTGCCAATTGCAACTCAAACTGTTCATCATAGGCAGTACAGAACTAACCGTGACTCTTTGTTGCCCATTCATCAGCTGATTCGTCAATTGGAGAGTCAGGCTGTCATCGAGAAAGCTCATTCACCTTTCAACAGTCCCATCTGGCCTGTGTGTAAACCTACGGGCGACTGGAGACTGACAGTTGACTTTCGTGCCCTCAACGAGGTGACGCCGCCCATGAGTGCAGCTGTGCCGGACATGCTGGAACTCCAGTACGAGCTGGAATCGAAGGAGGCTAAATGGTATGCAACCATAGACATTGCTAATGCTTTCTTCTCTATTCCCATAGCAAAGGAGTGCAGGCCTCAGTTTGCATTCACCTGGAGAGGAATCCAGTACCAGTTCAATCGTTTGCCTCAGGGGTGGAAACACAGCTCAACCATCTGTCACTCAGTCATCCACAATGCACTGGAGAAAGGTAAAGTTCCAGAGCACATCCAGTACATCGACGACATCATTGTGTGGGGCCAAACTGCTGAGGAAGTCTTCAAGAAAGGTAACAAAATCATTGACATTCTGTTGCAAGCAGGTTTTGCCATTAAGAGAGACAAGGTCAAAGGACCTGCCAAAGAAATTCAGTTTCTGGGAGTGCGGTGGCAGGATGGTCGCCGTTACATTCCTCAGGATGTGATCAACAAAGTCTCTACCATGGCAGTTCCCACCAGTAAGAAGGACACACTTTCTTTTCTTGGTGTGGTGGGATTTTGGAGACTACACATTCCTGGTTTCAGTCAGATTGTCAAACCTCTGCATGATGTGACTCGTAAGAGAAACAATTTCGAGTGGGGACCTGAACAACAAGCAGCCTTTGATCAAATCAAACGAGAAGTAGTCCATGCAGTGGGCTTGGGACCTGTGAGATCTGGTCCGGACATTAAAAACATTCTGTACACGGCTGCCAGTGACAATGGTCCAACTTGGAGTCTTTGGCAGAGAGCTCCAAATGAGACACGTGGTCGTCCACTTGGTTTCTGGGGACGTAGCTACAGAGGTTCAGAGACAAATTACACTGCAACTGAGAAAGAGATTCTAGCAGCCTATGAGGGAGTGAAAGCAGCTTCTGAAGTGATTGGAACTGAGTCACAACTGCTTTTAGCTCCTAGACTGCCAGTTCTAAACTGGATGTTCAAGGGCAAAGGTTCATCACCACATCATGCCACAGATGCAACCTGGTCTAAATGGATGGCTTTGATAACCCAACGAGCACGAATGGGTAATCTTGACCGACCTGGTCTAGTGGAGGTGATCACCAACTGGCCGGAAGGCACAGACTGTTCCAAACCTCCAGAGGAGAAAATAACTCGTGCTGAGGAAGCTCCTCCCTATGGTGATCTCTCTGATCAGGAAAAGAACTATGCTTTGTTCACAGATGGTTCCTGTCGTCTTGTTGGGAACAAGCGAATATGGAAGTCAGCAGTGTGGAGTCCAACCAGGAGAGTTACCGAAACGAAAGATGGAGAAGGAGAATCCAGTCAGTTTGCTGAGGTAAAAGCTGTCCAACTTGCTCTTGATGTGGCTGAACGTGAGAATTGGCCTATCCTTTACCTCTACACCGACTCGTGGATGGTAGCCAATGCTCTATGGGGTTGGCTAAAGGACTGGAAGAAGAATGGTTGGCAGAGGAAAGGAAAGCCTATTTGGTGTGCTGATCTATGGCAGGACATTGATGCACGGCTGGAGAGAACTCCAGTGAAGGTGCGGCACGTAGATGCACACATGCCTAAGAGCAGAGCCACTGAGGAACATCAACACAACCAGAAGGCAGACCAAGCTGCTAAGATTGCTCAAGTTGATACCAACTCTGAACTTGACATTGACCTTGATTGGAAACACCGAGGTGAGCTGTTCTTAGCTCGGTGGGCCCATGATTCGTCTGGACATCAAGGCAGAGATGGAACATACCGATGGGCTCGCGATAGGTCAATTGACTTGTCCATGGACGCTATCACCCAAGTCATCTATGACTGTGACATTTGTGCTGCTATTAAGCAGGCTAAGCAAATTAAGCCCTTATGGTATGGTGAGAGATGGTCAAAGTACAAGTATGGTGAAGCCTGGCAGATTGACTACATCACTTTACCTAGATCTCGTTCTGGCAAGCAGTATGTGCTGACGATGGTAGAGGCCAGCACTGGGTGGTTGGAAACCTATCCAGTTCCACATGCTACTGCACGTAACACCACTGTTGGTTTGGAGAGACAGATCTTGTGGAGACATGGAACTCCAGAGAGAATCGAGTCAGACAATGGTACTCATTTCAAGAACAATCTTGTGAAAAACTGGGCCAAAGAGCATGGTATTGAATGGATCTATCACATACCCTACTATGCACCAGCTTCAGGGAAGATTGAGCGCTACAATGGTTTGCTGAAAACCACCCTAAAAGCCATGGGGGGTGGAACTCTAAAAAACTGGGACAAACATTTAGCACAAGCTACTTGGTTGGTAAATAGTAGAGGTTCAGTAAACAGATCAGGACCTGCACAATCAGATTTGGTCCAAACAGTAGACGGTGATAAAGTTCCTGTTGTACGTGAAAAGAATCTGTTAGGGAAAACTGTTTGGGTATTTTCTCCTTCGGGCGAAGGGAAACCTGTCCGAGGGGTGGTTTCTGCTGAAGGTCCTGGTCACACATACTGGGTAATGCAGGAGAATGGTGAAATTCAGTGTATTCCACAGAGAAATTTAACCTTAGCTGAGAGAGTTTAAATTCAAGCTGTTAGGAGTTTTCTGTTCTAGGTAACATCGGCGCCCAACACTGAGAGAATCTACGATAGAATCTACAGTACGTGAGCACGAAACCAACGTCACCTGGGAGTCCCTGTTCTGAGCTTTTGAATCACCTACATCTGATTGAAGATTGAACTGAACTTGTATATATTGTTTTAGCGTAAATATTGGTTTAGATTAGATTGGATAATTCTCAGCGATACTCTGAGCGAAGTAGACAAGGGGTGGATTGTGCTAGTTTGAAGCAAGCTAGAATGTTTTGGTAACAGAACTAGATAACGGGCAGTGAGATGAAAACAATTGATGTCAACTTCTCTCACAGTCTCGCTGAGAACTCTGGGAAGAAGAAAGACTTTTTTTCTCCATTTTGTTTCTCTCTCTTGCTTTTGCCTTAGACCTGGTCACATCTCATTAACGCTGCTCCCACTAACCTTGCTCCCTAACCTCTTGGCTGCACCTCTTTTCTTCCTGAGAACTGAGGTAAGGTTGAGAGGGGCCGGGGGGAGGTGTTGGGGTGGTTTGAGAGCCCCTCCTGGGGACTCAGGTTTCTGGGAGGGGAGTTGTGCTTTTGTATTGTTTATCCTTTGTATATTTCTGTATATAATTGTATATAACTGTATATATTGTAAATAGCAGCTTGTAAATTCTCCTAGCTGTAAATAAATTGCTTCATCTATATTCCCAGGGTCCGTCTGAGTTAGCTGGGGCAAATACAAAAGTGTGGGGGGGCGGGGTAACCCCCAAACCATCACAAATGCCCTTTAGAAAAAGCACTCCTTCTGCTTAGAGACCCAGCCAGGAATGGCCTAGCCTGGAATCCCCTGCACCATTCTGCAGCTTTCCAGCTCCCTCACACACTGGCAAAAGAAACTTTCTCCTACTGCTTTCCTTTGAAGCAGAAACACCTTTACATCCTATACCTATTGAAGAACCATAGAAATTCGCTTTACAAAAAGCACTCATTCTGCTTATAGACCCAGTCAGGAATGACCTAGCCTGGAATCCCCTACACCATTCTGCAGCTTTCCAGCTGCGTCACACACTGACAAAAGAAACTTTCTCCTAGCTGCTTTCCTTTCAAGCAGAAACACGTTTACATTCTATGCCTATTGAAGAACCAGAGAAATGCCCTTTAGAAAAAGCACTCCTTCTGCGTGTAGAGCCAGCCAGGAATGGCCTAGCCTGGAATCCCCTGCACCATTCTGCAGCTTTCCAGCTGCATCACACACTGGCAAAAGAAACTTTCACCTAGCTGCTTTCCTTTGAAGCAGAAACACGTTTACATCCTAGCCCCATTGAAGAACCATAGAAATTCGGTATACAAAAAGCACTAATTCTGCTTATAGACCCAGCTAGGAATGTCCTAGCCTGGAATCCCCTGCACCATTCTGTAGCTTTCCAGCTCCCTCACACACTGGCAAAAGAAAGTTTCTCCTAGCTGCTTTCCTTTGAAGCAGAAACACGTTTACATCCTAGCCCCATTGAAGAACCATAGAAATTCGGTTTACAAAAAGCACTCCTTCAGCGTGTAGACCCAGCCAGGAATGGCCTAGCCTGGAATCCCCTGCACCATTCTGCAGCTTTCCAGCTCCCTCACACACTGGCAAAAGAAACTTTCTCCTACCTGCTTTCCTTTGAAACAGAAACACGTTTACATCCTAGCCCCATTGAAGAACCATAGAAATGCGCTTTAGAAAAAGCACTCCTTCTGCTTATAGACCCAGTCAGGAATGGCCTAGCCTGGAATCCCCTGCACCATTCTGCAGCTTTCCAGCTCCGTCACACACTGGCAAAAGAAACTTTCTCCTAGCTGCTTTCCTTTGAAGCAGAAACACGTTTACATCCTAGCCCCATTGAAGAACCAGAGAAATTCGGTATACAAAAAGCACTCCTTCTGCTTATAGACCCAGCCAGGAATGGCCTAGCCTGGAATCCCCTGCACCATTCTGTAGCTTTCCAGCTCCCTCACACACTGGCAAAAGAAACTTTCTCCTAGCTGCTTTCCTTCGAAGCAGAAACACGTTTACATCCTAGCCCCATTGAAGAACCATAGAAATTCGCTTTACAAAAAGCACTCCTTCTGCTTATAGACCCAGTCAGGAATGACCTAGCCTGGAATCCCCTACACCATTCTGCAGCTTTCCAGCTACGTCACACACTGGCAAAAGAAACTTTCTCCTAGCTGCTTTCCTTTGAAGCAGAAACACGTTTACATCCTAGCCCCATTGAAGAACCATAGAAATTCGGTTTACAAAAAGCACTCCTTCTGCGTGTATACCCAGCCAGGAATGGCCTAGCCTGGAATCCCCTGCACCATTCTGCAGCTTTCCAGCTCCCTCACACACTGGCAAAAGAAGCTTTCTCCTAGCTGCTTTCCTTTGAAGCAGAAACACGTTTACATCCTAGCCCCATTGAAGAACCATAGAAATTCGGTTTAGAAAAAGCACTCCTTCTGCTTATAGACCCAGTCAGGAATGGCCTAGCCTGGAATCCCCTACACCATTCTGCAGCTTTCGAGTTGCGTCACACACTGGCAAAAGAACCTTTCTCCTAGCTGCTTTCCTTTCAAGCAGAAACACGTTTACATCCTAGCCCCACTGAAGAACCATAGAAATTCGCTATACAAAAAGCACTCATTCTGCTTATAGACCCAGTCAGGAATGGCCTAGCCTGGAATCCCCTACACCATTCTGCAGCTTTCCAGCTGCGTCACACACTGGCAAAAGAAACTTTCTCCTAGCTGCTTTCCTTTGAAGCAGAAACACGTTTACATCCTAGCCCCATTGAAGAACCATAGAAATTCGCTTTACAAAAAGCACTCCTTCTGCTTATAGACCCAGCCAGGAATGGCCTAGCCTGGAATCCCCTGCACCATTCTGCAGCTTTCCAGCTCCCTCACACACTGGCAAAAGAAACTTTCTCCTAGCTGCTTTCCTTTGAAGCAGAAACACGTTTACATCCTAGCCCCATTGAAGAACCATAGAAATTCGGTTTACAAAAAGCACTCCTTCTGCTTATAGACCCAGCCAGGAATGGCCTAGCCTGGAATCCCCTGCACCATTCTGCAGCTTTCCAGCTCCCTCACACACTGGCAAAAGAAACTTTCTCCTAGCTGCTTTCCTTTGAAGCAGAAACACGTTTACATCCTAGCCCCATTGAAGAACCATAGAAATGCCGTTAGAAAAAGCACTCCTTCTGCTTATAGACCCAGTCAGGAATGACCTAGCCTGGAATCCCCTGCACCATTCTGCAGCTTTCCAGCTCCCTCACACACTGGCAAAAGAAACTTTCTCCTAGCTGCTTTCCTTTGAAGCAGAAACACGTTTACATCCTAGCCCCATTGAAGAACCATAGAAATGCCGTTTAGAAAAAGCACTCCTTCTGCTTATAGACCCAGTCAGGAATGACCTAGCCTGGAATCCCCTGCACCATTCTGTAGCTTTCCAGCTGCCGTCACACACTGGCAAAAGAAACTTTCTCCTAGCTGCTTTCCTTTGAAGCAGAAACACGTTTACATCCTAGCCCCATTGAAGAACCATAGAAATGCCGTTTAGAAAAAGCACTCCTTCTGCTTATAGACCCAGCCAGGAATGGCCTAGCCTGGAATCCTCTGCACCATTCTGCAGCTTTCCAGCTCCCTCACACACTGGCAAAAGAAACTTTCTCCTAGCTGCTTTCCTTTGAAGCAGAAACACGTTTACATCCTAGCCCTATTGAAGAACCATAGAAATGCCGTTTAGAAAAAGCACTCCTTCTGCTTGTAGACCCAGTCAGGAACGGCCTAGCCTGGAATCCCCTGCACCATTCTGTAGCTTTCCAGCTCCCTCACACACTGGCAAAAGAAACTTTCTCCTAGCTGCTTTCCTTTGAAGCAGAAACACGTTTACATCCTAGCCCCATTGAAGAACCAGAGAAATTCGGTTTACAAAAAGCACTCCTTCTGCTTATAGACCCAGTCAGGAATGACCTAGCCTGGAATCCCCTACACCATTCTGTAGCTTTCCAGCTCCCTCACACACTGGCAAAAGAAACTTTCTCCTAGCTGCTTTCCTTTCAAGCAGAAACACGTTTACATCCTAGCCCCATTGAAGAACCATAGAAATGCCGTTTAGAAAAAGCACTCCTTCTGCTTAGAGACCCAGCCAGGAATGGCCTAGCCTGGAATCCCCTGCACCATTCTGCAGCTTTCCAGCTCCCTCACACACTGGCAAAAGAAACTTTCTCCTAGCTGCTTTCCTTTGAAGCAGAAACACGTTTACATCCTAGCCCTATTGAAGAACCATAGAAATGCCGTTTAGAAAAAGCACTCCTTCTGCGTGTAGACCCAGCCAGGAATGGCCTAGCCTGGAATCCCCTGCACCATTCTGCAGCTTTCCAGCTCCCTCACACACTGGCAAAAGAAACTTTCTCCTAGCTGCTTTCCTTTGAAGCAGAAACACGTTTACATCCTAGCCCCATTGAAGAACCATAGAAATTCGCTTTACAAAAAGCACTCCTTCTGCTTATAGACCCAGCCAGGAATGGCCTAGCCTGGAATCCCCTGCACCATTCTGTAGCTTTCCAGCTCCCTCACACACTGGCAAAAGAAACTTTCTCCTAGCTGCTTTCCTTTGAAGCAGAAACACGTTTACATCCTAGCCCCATTGAAGAACCATAGAAATGCCCTTTAGAAAAAGCACTCCTTCTGCTTATAGACCCAGCCAGGAATGACCTAGCCTGGAATCCCCTACACCATTCTGCAGCTTTCCAGCTCCCTCACACACTGGCAAAAGAAACTTTCTCCTAGCTGCTTTCCTTTGAAGCAGAAACACGTTTACATCCTAGCCCCATTGAAGAACCATAGAAATGCCGTTTAGAAAAAGCACTCCTTCTGCTTATAGACCCAGTCAGGAATGACCTAGCCTGGAATCCCCTGCACCATTCTGTAGCTTTCCAGCTGCGTCACACACTGGCAAAAGAAACTTTCTCCTAGCTGCTTTCCTTTGAAGCAGAAACACGTTTACATCCTAGCCCCATTGAAGAACCATAGAAATGCCGTTTAGAAAAAGCACTCCTTCTGCTTACATACCCAGCCAGGAATGGCCTAGCCTGGAATCCTCTGCACCATTCTGCAGCTTTCCAGCTCCCTCACACACTGGCAAAAGAAACTTTCTCCTAGCTGCTTTCCTTTGAAGCAGAAACACGTTTACATCCTAGCCCTATTGAAGAACCATAGAAATGCCGTTTAGAAAAAGCACTCCTTCTGCTTGTAGACCCAGTCAGGAACGGCCTAGCCTGGAATCCCCTGCACCATTCTGTAGCTTTCCAGCTCCCTCACACACTGGCAAAAGAAACTTTCTCCTAGCTGCTTTCCTTTGAAGCAGAAACACGTTTACATCCTAGCCCCATTGAAGAACCAGAGAAATTCGGTTTACAAAAAGCACTCCTTCTGCTTATAGACCCAGTCAGGAATGACTAGCCTGGAATCCCCTACACCATTCTGTAGCTTTCCAGCTCCCTCACACACTGGCAAAAGAAACTTTCTCCTAGCTGCTTTCCTTTCAAGCAGAAACACGTTTACATCCTAGCCCCATTGAAGAACCATAGAAATGCCGTTTAGAAAAAGCACTCCTTCTGCTTAGAGACCCAGCCAGGAATGGCCTAGCCTGGAATCCCCTGCACCATTCTGCAGCTTTCCAGCTCCCTCACACACTGGCAAAAGAAACTTTCTCCTAGCTGCTTTCCTTTGAAGCAGAAACACGTTTACATCCTAGCCCCATTGAAGAACCATAGAAATGCCGTTTAGAAAAAGCACTCCTTCTGCTTATAGACCCAGTCAGGAATGGCCTAGCCTGGAATCCCCTGCACCATTCTGCAGCTTTCCAGCTGCCGTCACACACTGGCAAAAGAAACTTTCTCCTAGCTGCTTTCCTTTGAAGCAGAAACACGTTTACATCCTAGCCCCATTGAAGAACCATAGAAATTCGCTTTACAAAAAGCACTCCTTCTGCTTATAGACCCAGTCAGGAATGACCTAGCCTGGAATCCCCTGCACCATTCTGCAGCTTTCCAGCTGCGTCACACACTGGCAAAAGAAACTTTCTCCTAGCTGCTTTCCTTTGAAGCAGAAACACGTTTACATCCTAGCCCCATTGAAGAACCATAGAAATGCCGTTTAGAAAAAGCACTCCTTCTGCTTATAGACCCAGTCAGGAATGACCTAGCCTGGAATCCCCTACACCATTCTGCAGCTTTCCAGCTGCGTCACACACTGGCAAAAGAAACTTTCTCCTAGCTGCTTTCCTTTGAAGCAGAAACACGTTTACATCCTAGCCCCTATTGAAGAACCATAGAAATGCCGTTTAGAAAAAGCACTCCTTCTGCTTGTAGACCCAGCCAGGAATGGCCTAGCCTGGAATCCCCTGCACCATTCTGCAGCTTTCCAGCTCCCTCACACACTGGCAAAAGAAACTTTCTCCTAGCTGCTTTCCTTTGAAGCAGAAACACGTTTACATCCTAGCCCTATTGAAGAACCATAGAAATGCCTTTAGAAAAAGCACTCCTTCTGCTTATAGACCCAGTCAGGAATGGCCTAGCCTGGAATCCCCTGCACCATTCTGCAGCTTTCCAGCTGCGTCACACACTGGCAAAAGAAACTTTCTCCTAGCTGCTTTCCTTTGAAGCAGAAACACGTTTACATCCTAGCCCCATTGAAGAACCATAGAAATGCCGTTTAGAAAAAGCACTCCTTCTGCTTATAGACCCAGCCAGGAATGGCCTAGCCTGGAATCCCCTGCACCATTCTGCAGCTTTCCAGCTGCGTCACACACTGGCAAAAGAAACTTTCTCCTAGCTGCTTTCCTTTGAAGCAGAAACACGTTTACATCCTAGCCCTATTGAAGAACCATAGAAATGCCCTTTAGAAAAAGCACTCCTTCTGCGTGTAGACCCAGCCAGGAATGGCCTAGCCTGGAATCCCCTGCACCATTCTGTAGCTTTCCAGCTGCGTCACACACTGGCAAAAGAAACTTTCTCCTAGCTGCTTTCCTTTGAAGCAGAAACACGTTTACATTCTATCCCTATTGAAGAACCAGAGAAATGCCCTTTAGAAAAAGCACTCCTTCTGCGTGTAGACCCAGCCAGGAATGGCCTAGCCTGGAATCCCCTGCACCATTCTGCAGCTTTCCAGCTCCCTCACACACTGGCAAAAGAAACTTTCTCCTAGCTGCTTTCCTTTGAAGCAGAAACACGTTTACATCCTAGCCCCATTGAAGAACCATAGAAATTCGGTTTACAAAAAGCACTCCTTCTGCTTATAGACCCAGTCAGGAATGGCCTAGCCTGGAATCCCCTACACCATTCTGCAGCTTTCCAGCTGCGTCACACACTGGCAAAAGAAACTTTCTCCTAGCTGCTTTCCTTTCAAGCAGAAACACGTTTACATCCTATCCCTATTGAAGAACCATAGAAATTCGCTTTAGAAAAAGCACTCCTTCTGCGTGTAGACCCAGCCAGGAATGGCCTAGCCTGGAATCCCCTGCACCATTCTGCAGCTTTCCAGCTGCGTCACACACTGGCAAAAGAAACTTTCTCCTAGCTGCTTTCCTTTGAAGCAGAAACACGTTTACATCCTAGCCCCATTGAAGAACCATAGAAATGCCGTTTAGAAAAAGCACTCCTTCTGCTTAGAGACCCAGCCAGGAATGGCCTAGCCTGGAATCCCCTGCACCATTCTGCAGCTTTCCAGCTCCCTCACACACTGGCAAAAGAAACTTTCTCCTAGCTGCTTTCCTTTGAAGCAGAAACACGTTTACATCCTAGCCCTATTGAAGAACCATAGAAATGCCGTTTAGAAAAAGCACTCCTTCTGCTTATAGACCCAGCCAGGAATGGCCTAGCCTGGAATCCCCTGCACCATTCTGTAGCTTTCCAGCTCCCTCACACACTGGCAAAAGAAACTTTCTCCTAGCTGCTTTCCTTTGAAGCAGAAACACGTTTACATCCTAGCCCCATTGAAGAACCATAGAAATTCGCTTTACAAAAAGCACTCCTTCTGCTTATAGACCCAGTCAGGAATGGCCTAGCCTGGAATCCCCTGCACCATTCTGCAGCTTTCCAGCTCCCTCACACACTGGCAAAAGAAACTTTCTCCTAGCTGCTTTCCTTTGAAGCAGAAACACGTTTACATCCTAGCCCCATTGAAGAACCATAGAAATGCCCTTTAGAAAAAGCACTCCTTCTGCTTATAGACCCAGCAGGAATGGCCTAGCCTGGAATCCCCTGCACCATTCTGCAGCTTTCCAGCTCCCTCACACACTGGCAAAAGAAACTTTCTCCTAGCTGCTTTCCTTTGAAGCAGAAACACGTTTACATCCTAGCCCCATTGAAGAACCATAGAAATGCCGTTTAGAAAAAGCACTCCTTCTGCTTATAGACCCAGTCAGGAATGACCTAGCCTGGAATCCCCTGCACCATTCTGTAGCTTTCCAGCTGCGTCACACACTGGCAAAAGAAACTTTCTCCTAGCTGCTTTCCTTTGAAGCAGAAACACGTTTACATCCTAGCCCCATTGAAGAACCATAGAAATGCCGTTTAGAAAAAGCACTCCTTCTGCTTATAGACCCAGCCAGGAATGGCCTAGCCTGGAATCCCCTGCACCATTCTGCAGCTTTCCAGCTCCCTCACACACTGGCAAAAGAAACTTTCTCCTAGCTGCTTTCCTTTGAAGCAGAAACACGTTTACATCCTAGCCCTATTGAAGAACCATAGAAATGCCGTTTAGAAAAAGCACTCCTTCTGCTTGTAGACCCAGTCAGGAATGGCCTAGCCTGGAATCCCCTGCACCATTCTGTAGCTTTCCAGCTCCCTCACACACTGGCAAAAGAAACTTTCTCCTAGCTGCTTTCCTTTGAAGCAGAAACACGTTTACATCCTAGCCCCATTGAAGAACCATAGAAATTCGGTTTACAAAAAGCACTCCTTCTGCTTATAGACCCAGTCAGGAATGCCTAGCCTGGAATCCCCTACACCATTCTGCAGCTTTCCAGCTCCCTCACACACTGGCAAAAGAAACTTTCTCCTAGCTGCTTTCCTTTGAAGCAGAAACACGTTTACATCCTAGCCCCATTGAAGAACCATAGAAATGCCGTTTAGAAAAAGCACTCCTTCTGCTTAGAGACCCAGCCAGGAATGGCCTAGCCTGGAATCCCCTGCACCATTCTGCAGCTTTCCAGCTCCCTCACACACTGGCAAAAGAAACTTTCTCCTAGCTGCTTTCCTTTGAAGCAGAAACACGTTTACATCCTAGCCCCATTGAAGAACCATAGAAATGCCGTTTAGAAAAAGCACTCCTTCTGCTTATAGACCCAGTCAGGAATGACCTAGCCTGGAATTCCCCTACACCATTCTGCAGCTTTCCAGCTGCGTCACACACTGGCAAAAGAAACTTTCTCCTAGCTGCTTTCCTTTCAAGCACAAACACGTTTACATCCTATCCCTATTGAAGAACCATAGAAATTCGCTTTGCAAAAAGCACTCCTTCTGCTTATAGACCCAGTCAGGAATGACCTAGCCTGGAATCCCCTACACCATTCTGCAGCTTTCCAGCTGCGTCACACACTGGCAAAAGAAACTTTCTCCTAGCTGCTTTCCTTTGAAGCAGAAACACGTTTACATCCTAGCCCCATTGAAGAACCATAGAAATGCCGTTTAGAAAAAGCACTCCTTCTGCTTATAGACCCAGTCAGGAATGACCTAGCCTGGAATCCCCTACACCATTCTGCAGCTTTCCAGCTGCGTCACACACTGGCAAAAGAAACTTTCTCCTAGCTGCTTTCCTTTGAAGCAGAAACACGTTTACATCCTAGCCCTATTGAAGAACCATAGAAATGCCGTTTAGAAAAAGCACTCCTTCTGCGTGTAGACCCAGCCAGGAATGGCCTAGCCTGGAATCCCCTGCACCATTCTGCAGCTTTCCAGCTCCCTCACACACTGGCAAAAGAAACTTTCTCCTAGCTGCTTTCCTTTGAAGCAGAAACACGTTTACATCCTAGCCCTATTGAAGAACCATAGAAATGCCATTTAGAAAAAGCACTCCTTCTGCTTATAGACCCAGTCAGGAATGACCTAGCCTGGAATCCCCTGCACCATTCTGTAGCTTTCCAGCTCCCTCACACACTGGCAAAAGAAACTTTCTCCTAGCTGCTTTCCTTTGAAGCAGAAACACGTTTACATCCTAGCCCCATTGAAGAACCATAGAAATGCCGTTTAGAAAAAGCACTCCTTCTGCTTATAGACCCAGTCAGGAATGACCTAGCCTGGAGTCCCCTACACCATTCTGCAGCTTTCCAGCTGCGTCACACACTGGCAAAAGAAACTTTCTCCTAGCTGCTTTCCTTTGAAGCAGAAACACGTTTACATCCTAGCCCTATTGAAGAACCATAGAAATGCCTTTAGAAAAAGCACTCCTTCTGCGTGTAGACCCAGCCAGGAATGGCCTAGCCTGGAATCCCCTGCACCATTCTGTAGCTTTCCAGCTGCGTCACACACTGGCAAAAGAAACTTTCTCCTAGCTGCTTTCCTTTCAAGCAGAAACACGTTTACATCCTATCCCTATTGAAGAACCATAGAAATGCCCTTTAGAAAAAGCACTCCTTCTGCTTGTAGACCCAGCCAGGAATCGCCTAGCCTGGAATCCCCTGCACCATTCTGCAGCTTTCCAGCTCCCTCACACACTGGCAAAAGAAACTTTCTCCTAGCTGCTTTCCTTTGAAGCAGAAACACGTTTACATCCTAGCCCCATTGAAGAACCATAGAAATTCGGTTTACAAAAAGCACTCATTCTGCTTATAGACCCAGTCAGGAATGGCCTAGCCTGGAATCCCCTACACCATTCTGCAGCTTTCGAGCTGCGTCACACACTGGCAAAAGAAACTTTCTCCTAGCTGCTTTCCTTTCAAGCAGAAACACGTTTACATTCTATCCCTATTGAAGAACCATAGAAATTCGCTTTACAAAAAGCAATCCTTCTGCGTGTAGACCCAGCCAGAAATGGCATAGCCTGGAATCCCCTGCACCGTTCTGCAGCTTTCCAGCTGCGTCACACACTGGCAAAAGAAACTTTCTCCTAGCTGCTTTCCTTTCAAGCAGAAACACGTTTACATCCTAGCCCCATTGAAGAACCATAGAAATTCGGTTTACAAAAAGCAATCATTCTGCTTATATACCCAGCCAGGAATGGCCTAGCCTGGAATCCCCTGCACCATTCCGTAGCTTTCCACTCCCTCACACACTGGCAAAAGAAACTTTCTCCTAGCTGCTTTCCTTTCAAGCACAAACACGTTTACATCCTAGCCCCATTGAAGAACCATAGAAATGCCGTTTAGAAAAAGCACTCCTTCTGCTTATAGGCCCAGTCAGGAATGACCTAGCCTGGAGTCCCCTACACCATTCTGCAGCTTTCCAGCTGCGTCACACACTGGCAAAAGAAACTTTCTCCTAGCTGCTTTCCTTTGAAGCAGAAACACGTTTACATCCTAGCCCCATTGAAGAACCATAGAAATGCCGTTTAGAAAAAGCACTCCTTCTGCTTATAGGCCCAGTCAGGAATGACCTAGCCTGGAGTCCCCTACACCATTCTGCAGCTTTCCAGCTGCGTCACACACTGGCAAAAGAAACTTTCTCCTAGCTGCTTTCCTTTGAAGCAGAAACACGTTTACATCCTAGCCCCATTGAAGAACCATAGAAATGCCCTTTAGAAAAAGCACTCCTTCTGCGTGTAGACCCAGCCAGGAATGGCCTAGCCTGGAATCCCCTGCACCATTCTGCAGCTTTCCAGCTGCGTCACACACTGGCAAAAGAAACTTTCTCCTAGCTGCTTTCCTTTGAAGCAGAAACACGTTTACATTCTATCCCTATTGAAGAACCAGAGAAATGCCCTTTAGAAAAAGCACTCCTTCTGCGTGTAGACCCAGCCAGGAATGGCCTAGCCTGGAATCCCCTGCACCGTTCTGCAGCTTTCCAGCTCCGTCACACACTGGCAAAAGAAACTTTCTCCTAGCTGCTTTCCTTTGAAGCAGAAACACGTTTACATCCTAGCCCCATTGAAGAACCATAGAAATGCCCTTTAGAAAAAGCACTCCTTCTGCTTAGAGACCCAGCCAGGAATGGCCTAGCCTGGAATCCCCTACACCATTCTGCAGCTTTCCAGCTGCGTCACACACTGGCAAAAGAAACTTTCTCCTAGCTGCTTTCCTTTGAAGCAGAAACACGTTTACATCCTAGCCCCATTGAAGAACCATAGAAATTCGGTTTACAAAAAGCACTCATTCTGCTTATATACCCAGCCAGGAATGGCCTAGCCTGGAATCCCCTGCACCATTCTGTAGCTTTCCACTCCCTCACACACTGGCAAAAGAAACTTTCTCCTAGCTGCTTTCCTTTGAAGCAGAAACACGTTTACATCCTAGCCCCATTGAAGAACCATAGAAATGCCCTTTAGAAAAAGCACTCCTTCTGCGTGTACACTCAGTCAGGAATGGCCTAGCCTGGAATCCCATGAACCATTCTGTAGCTTTCCAGCTGCGTCACACACTGGCAAAAGAAACTTTCTCCTAGCTGCTTTCCTTTGAAGCAGAAACACGTTTACATCCTAGCCCCATTGAAGAACCATAGAAATGCCCTTTAGAAAAAGCACTCCTTCTGCTTAGAAACCCAGCCAGGAATGCCCTAGCCTTGAATCCCCTGCACCATTCTGCAGCTTTCCAGCTCCCTCACACACTGGCAAAAGAAACTTTCTCCTAGCTGCTTTCCTTTGAAGCAGAAACACGTTTACATCCTAGGCCTATTGAAGAACCATAGAAATGCCGTTTAGAAAAAGCACTCCTTCTGCTTATAGACCCAGTCAGGAACGGCCTAGCCTGGAATCCCCTGCACCATTCTGCAGCTTTCCAGCTCCCTCACACACTGGCAAAAGAAACTTTCTCCTAGCTGCTTTCCTTTGAAGCAGAAACACGTTTACATTCTATCCCTATTGAAGAACCAGAGAAATGCCCTTTAGAAAAAGCACTCCTTCTGCGTGTAGACCCAGCCAGGAATGATCTAGCCTGGAATTCCCTACACCATTCTGCAGCTTTCCAGCTGCGTCACACACTGGCAAAAGAAACTTTCTCCTAGCTGCTTTCCTTTCAAGCACAAACACGTATACATCCTATCCCTATTGAAGAACCATAGAAATTCGCTTTGCAAAAAGCACTCCTTCTGCTTATAGACCCAGTCAGGAATGACCTAGCCTGGAATCCCCTACACCATTCTGCAGCTTTCCAGCTGCGTCACACACTGGCAAAAGAAACTTTCTCCTAGCTGCTTTCCTTTGAAGCAGAAACACGTTTACATCCTAGCCCCATTGAAGAACCATAGAAATTCGGTTTACAAAAAGCACTCATTCTGCTTATATACCCAGCCAGGAATGGCCTAGCCTGGAATCCCCTGCACCATTCTGTAGCTTTCCACTCCCTCACACACTGGCAAAAGAAACTTTCTCCTAGCTGCTTTCCTTTGAAGCAGAAACACGTTTACATCCTAGCCCCATTGAAGAACCATAGAAATTCGGTATACAAAAAGCAATCATTCTGCTTATAGACCCAGCCAGGAATGGCCTAGCCTGGAATCCCCTGCACCATTCTGCAGCTTTCCAGCTCCCTCACACACTGGCAAAAGAAACTTTCTCCTAGCTACTTTCCTTTGAAGCAGAAACACGTTTACATCCTAGCCCCATTGAAGAACCATAGAAATGCCGTTTAGAAAAAGCACTCCTTCTGCTTATAGACCCAGTCAGGAATGACCTAGCCTGGAATCCACTACACCATTCTGCAGCTTTCCAGTTGCGTCACACACTGGCAAAAGAAACTTTCTCCTAGCTGCTTTCCTTTCAAGCAGAAACACGTTTACATCCTATTCCTATTGAAGAACCATAGAAATTCGCTTTACAAAAAGCACTCCTTCTGCTTATAGACCCAGTCAGGAATGACCTAGCCTGGAATCCCCTACACCATTCTGCAGCTTTCCAGCTGCGTCACACACTGGCAAAAGAAACTTTCTCCTAGCTGCTTTCCTTTGAAGCAGAAACACGTTTACATCCTAGCCCCATTGAAGACACATAGAAAGGCCGTTTAGAAAAAGCACTCCTTCTGCGTGTAGACCCAGCCAGGAATGGCCTAGCCTGGAATCCCCTGCACCATTCTGTAGCTTTCCAGCTGCGTCACACACTGGCAAAAGAAACTTTCTCCTAGCTGCTTTCCTTTCAAGCAGAAACACGTTTACATTCTATCCCTATTGAAGAACCAGAGAAATGCCCTTTAGAAAAAGCAATCCTTCTTCGTGTAGACCCAGCCAGAAATGGCCTAGCCTGGAATCCCCTGCACCGTTCTGCAGCTTTCCAGCTGCGTCACACACTGGCAAAAGAAACTTTCTCCTAGCTGCTTTCCTTTGAAGCAGAAACACGTTTACATCCTAGCCCCATTGAAGAACCATAGAAATTCGGTTTACAAAAAGCAATCATTCTGCTTATATACCCAGCCAGGAATGGCCTAGCCTGGAATCCCCTGAACCATTCCGTAGCTTTCCACTCCCTCACACACTGGCAAAAGAAACTTTCTCCTAGCTGCTTTCCTTTGAAGCAGAAACACGTTTACATCCTAGCCCCATTGAAGAACCATAGAAATGCCGTTTAGAAAAAGCACTCCTTCTGCTTATAGTCCCAGTCAGGAATGATCTAGCCTGGAGTTCCCTACACCATTCTGCAGCTTTCCAGCTGCGTCACACACTGGCAAAAGAAACTTTCTCCTAGCTGCTTTCCTTTCAAGCACAAACACGTTTACATCCTAGCCCCATTGAAGAACCATAGAAATGCCGTTTAGAAAAAGCACTCCTTCTGCTTATAGGCCCAGTCAGGAATGGCCTAGCCTGGAGTCCCCTACACCATTCTGCAGCTTTCCAGCTGCGTCACACACTGGCAAAAGAAACTTTCTCCTAGCTGCTTTCCTTTGAAGCAGAAACACGTTTACATCCTAGCCCCATTGAAGAACCATAGAAATGCCGTTTAGAAAAAGCACTCCTTCTGCTTATAGGCCCAGTCAGGAATGACCTAGCCTGGAGTCCCCTACACCATTCTGCAGCTTTCCAGCTGCGTCACACACTGGCAAAAGAAACTTTCTCCTAGCTGCTTTCCTTTGAAGCAGAAACACGTTTACATTCTATCCCTATTGAAGAACCTGAGAAATGCCCTTTAGAAAAAGCACTCCTTCTGCGTGTAGACCCAGCCAGGAATGGCCTAGCCTGGAATCCCCTGCACCATTCTGTAGCTTTCCAGCTGCGTCACACACTGGCAAAAGAAACTTTCTCCTAGCTGCTTTCCTTTCAAGCAGAAACACGTTTACATTCTATCCCTATTGAAGAACCAGAGAAATGCCCTTTAGAAAAAGCACTCCTTCTGCGTGTATACCCAGCCAGGAATGGCCTAGCCTGGAATCCCCTGCACCGTCCTGCAGCTTTCCAGCTGCGTCACACACTGGCAAAAGAAACTTTCTCCTAGCTGCTTTCCTTTGAAGCAGAAACACGTTTACATCCTAGCCCCATTGAAGAACCATAGAAATGCCGTTTAGAAAAAGCACTCCATCTGCTTAGAGACCCAGCCAGGAATGGCCTAGCCTGGAATCCTCTGCACCATTCTGCAGCGTTCCAGCTCCCTCACACACTGGCAAAAGAAACTTTCTCCTAGCTGCTTTCCTTTGAAGCAGAAACACGTTTACATCCTAGCCCCATTGAAGAACCATAGAAATGCCGTTTAGAAAAAGCACTCCTTCTGCTTATAGACCCAGTCAGGAATGATCTAGCCTGGAATTCCCTACACCATTCTGCAGCTTTCCAGCTGCGTCACACACTGGCAAAAGAAACTTTCTCCTAGCTGCCTTCCTTTCAAGCACAAACACGTTTACATCCTATCCCTATTGAAGAACCATAGAAATTCGCTTTGCAAAAAGCACTCCTTCTGCTTATAGACCCAGTCAGGAATGACCTAGCCTGGAATCCCCTACACCATTCTGCAGCTTTCCAGCTGCGTCACACACTGGCAAAAGAAACTTTCTCCTAGCTGCTTTCCTTTGAAGCAGAAACACGTTTACATCCTAGCCCCATTGAAGAACCATAGAAATGCCCTTTAGAAAAAGCACTCCTTCTGCTTAGAGACCCAGCCAGGAATGCCCTAGCCTGGAATCCCCTGCACCATTCTGCAGCTTTCCAGCTCCCTCACACACTGGCAAAAGAAACTTTCTCCTAGCTGCTTTCCTTTGAAGCAGAAACACGTTTACATCCTATCCCTATTGAAGAACCAGAGAAATGCCCTTTAGAAAAAGCAATCCTTCTTCGTGTAGACCCAGCCAGAAATGGCCTAGCCTGGAATCCCCAGCACCGTTCTGCAGCTTTCCAGCTGCGTCACACACTGGCAAAAGAAACTTTCTCCTAGCTGCTTTCCTTTGAAGCAGAAACACGTTTACATCCTAGCCCCATTGAAGAACCATAGAAATTCGGTTTACAAAAAGCAATCATTCTGCTTATATACCCAGCCAGGAATGGCCTAGCCTGGAATCCCCTGAACCATTCCGTAGCTTTCCACTCCCTCACACACTGGCAAAAGAAACTTTCTCCTAGCTGCTTTCCTTTGAAGCAGAAACACGTTTACATCCTAGCCCCATTGAAGAACCATAGAAATGCCGTTTAGAAAAAGCACTCCTTCTGCTTATAGACCCTGTCAGGAATGATCTAGCCTGGAGTTCCCTACACCATTCTGCAGCTTTCCAGCTGCGTCACACACTGGCAAAAGAAACTTTCTCCTAGCTGCTTTCCTTTCAAGCACAAACACGTTTACATCCTAGCCCCATTGAAGAACCATAGAAATGCCGTTTAGAAAAAGCACTCCTTCTGCTTATAGGCCCAGTCAGGAATGGCCTAGCCTGGAGTCCCCTACACCATTCTGCAGCTTTCCAGCTGCGTCACACACTGGCAAAAGAAACTTTCTCCTAGCTGCTTTCCTTTGAAGCAGAAACACGTTTACATCCTAGCCCCATTGAAGAACCATAGAAATGCCGTTTAGAAAAAGCACTCCTTCTGCTTATAGGCCCAGTCAGGAATGACCTAGCCTGGAGTCCCCTACACCATTCTGCAGCTTTCCAGCTGCGTCACACACTGGCAAAAGAAACTTTCTCCTAGCTGCTTTCCTTTGAAGCAGAAACACGTTTACATTCTATCCCTATTGAAGAACCTGAGAAATGCCCTTTAGAAAAAGCACTCCTTCTGCGTGTAGACCCAGCCAGGAATGGCCTAGCCTGGAATCCCCTGCACCATTCTGTAGCTTTCCAGCTGCGTCACACACTGGCAAAAGAAACTTTCTCCTAGCTGCTTTCCTTTCAAGCAGAAACACGTTTACATTCTATCCCTATTGAAGAACCAGAGAAATGCCCTTTAGAAAAAGCACTCCTTCTGCGTGTAGACCCAGCCAGGAATGGCCTAGCCTGGAATCCCCTGCACCGTCCTGCAGCTTTCCAGCTGCGTCACACACTGGCAAAAGAAACTTTCTCCTAGCTGCTTTCCTTTGAAGCAGAAACACGTTTACATCCTAGCCCCATTGAAGAACCATAGAAATGCCGTTTAGAAAAAGCACTCCATCTGCTTAGAGACCCAGCCAGGAATGGCCTAGCCTGGAATCCTCTGCACCATTCTGCAGCTTTCCAGCTCCCTCACACACTGGCAAAAGAAACTTTCTCCTAGCTGCTTTCCTTTGAAGCAGAAACACGTTTACATCCTAGCCCCATTGAAGAACCATAGAAATGCCGTTTAGAAAAAGCACTCCTTCTGCTTATAGACCCAGGCAGGAATGATCTAGCCTGGAATTCCCTACACCATTCTGCAGCTTTCCAGCTGCGTCACACACTGGCAAAAGAAACTTTCTCCTAGCTGCCTTCCTTTCAAGCACAAACACGTTTACATCCTATCCCTATTGAAGAACCATAGAAATTCGCTTTGCAAAAAGCACTCCTTCTGCTTATAGACCCAGGCAGGAATGACCTAGCCTGGAATCCCCTACACCATTCTGCAGCTTTCCAGCTGCGTCACACACTGGCAAAAGAAACTTTCTCCTAGCTGCTTTCCTTTGAAGCAGAAACACGTTTACATCCTAGCCCCATTGAAGAACCATAGAAATGCCCTTTAGAAAAAGCACTCCTTCTGCTTAGAGACCCAGCCAGGAATGCCCTAGCCTTGAATCCCCTGCACCATTCTGCAGCTTTCCAGCTCCCTCACACACTGGCAAAAGAAACTTTCTCCTAGCTGCTTTCCTTTGAAGCAGAAACACGTTTACATCCTAGCCCTATTGAAGAACCATAGAAATGCCGTTTAGAAAAAGCACTCCTTCTGCTTATAGACCCAGTCAGGAACGGCCTAGCCTGGAATCCCCTGCACCATTCTGCAGCTTTCCAGCTCCCTCACACACTGGCAAAAGAAACTTTCTCCTAGCTGCTTTCCTTTGAAGCAGAAACACGTTTACATCCTATCCCTATTGAAGAACCATAGAAATTCGCTTTACAAAAAGCACTCCTTCTGCTTATAGACCCAGTCAGGAATGACCTAGCCTGGAATCCCCTACACGATTCTGCAGCTTTCCAGCTGTGTCACACACTGACAAAAGAAACTTTCTCCTAGCTGCTTTCCTTTGAAGCAGAAACACGTTTACATCCTAGCCCCATTGAAGAACCATAGAAATGCCCTTTAGAAAAAGCACTCCTTCTGCGTGTACACTCAGTCAGGAATGGCCTAGCCTGGAATCCCATGAACCATTCTGTAGCTTTCCAGCTGCGTAACACACTGGCAAAAGAAACTTTCTCCTAGCTGCTTTCCTTTGAAGCAGAAACACGTTTACATCCTAGCCCCATTGAAGAACCATAGAAATGCCGTTTAGAAAAAGCACTCCATCTGCTTAGAGACCCAGCCAGGAATGGCCTAGCCTGGAATCCCCTGCACCATTCTGCAGCTTTCCAGCTCCCTCACACACTGGCAAAAGAAACTTTCTCTTAGCTGCTTTCCTTTCAAGCACAAACACGTTTACATCCTATCCCTATTGAAGAACCATAGAAATTCGCTTTGCAAAAAGCACTCCTTCTGCTTATAGACCCAGTCAGGAACGGCCTAGCCTGGAATCCCCTGCACCATTCTGCAGCTTTCCAGCTCCCTCACACACTGGCAAAAGAAACTTTCTCCTAGCTGCTTTCCTTTGAAGCAGAAACACGTTTACATTCTATCCCTATTGAAGAACCAGAGAAATGCCCTTTAGAAAAAGCACTCCTTCTGCGTGTAGACCCAGCCAGGAATGGCCTAGCCTGGAATCCCCTGCACCATTCTGTAGCTTTCCAGCTGCGTCACACACTGGCAAATGAAACTTTCTCCTAGCTGCTTTCCTTTCAAGCAGAAACACGTTTACATTCTATCCCTATTGAAGAACCAGAGAAATGCCCTTTAGAAAAAGCACTCCTTCTGCGTGTAGACCCAGCCAGGAATGGCCTAGCCTGGAATCCCCTGCACCGTCCTGCAGCTTTCCAGCTGCGTCACACACTGGCAAAAGAAACTTTCTCCTAGCTGCTTTCTTTTAAGCAGAAACACGTTTACATCCTAGCCCCATTGAAGAACCATAGAAATGCCGTTTAGAAAAAGCACTCCATCTGCTTAGAGACCCAGCCAGGAATGGCCTAGCCTGGAATCCTCTGCACCATTCTGCAGCTTTCCAGCTCCCTCACACACTGGCAAAAGAAACTTTCTCCTAGCTGCTTTCCTTTGAAGCAGAAACACGTTTACATCCTAGCCCCATTGAAGAACCATAGAAATGCCGTTTAGAAAAAGCACTCCTTCTGCTTATAGACCCAGTCAGGAATGACCTAGCCTGGAATCCACTACACCATTCTGCAGCTTTCCAGCTGCGTCACACACTGGCAAAAGAAACGTTCTCCTAGCTGCTTTCCTTTCAAGCACAAACACGTTTACATCCTATCCCTATTGAAGAACCATAGAAATTCGCTTTGCAAAAAGCACTCCTTCTGCTTATAGACCCAGTCAGGAATGACCTAGCCTGGAATCCCCTACACCATTCTGCAGCTTTCCAGCTGCGTCACACACTGGCAAAAGAAACTTTCTCCTAGCTGCTTTCCTTTGAAGCAGAAACACGTTTACATCCTAGCCCCATTGAAGAACCATAGAAATGCCCTTTAAAAAAGCACTCCTTCTGCTTAGAGACCCAGCCAGGAATGCCCTAGCCTTGAATCCCCTGCACCATTCTGCAGCTTTCCAGCTCCCTCACACACTGGCAAAAGAAACTTTCTCCTAGCTGCTTTCCTTTGAAGCAGAAACACGTTTACATTCTATCCCTATTGAAGAACCAGAGAAATGCCCTTTAGAAAAAGCACTCCTTCTGCGTGTAGACCCAGCCAGGAATGGCCTAGCCTGGAATCCCCTGCACCGTTCTGCAGCTTTCCAGCTGCGTCACACACTGGCAAAAGAAACTTTCTCCTAGCTGCTTTCCTTTGAAGCAGAAACACGTTTACATTCTATTCCTATTGAAGAACCAGAGAAATGCCCTTTAGAAAAAGCACTCCTTCTGCGTGTAGACCCAGCCAGGAATGGCCTAGCCTGGAATCCCCTGCACCGTTCTGCAGCTTTCCAGCTGCGTCACACACTGGCAAAAGAAACTTTCTCCTAGCTGCTTTCCTTTGAAGCAGAAACACGTTTACATCCTAGCCCCATTGAAGAACCATAGAAATGCCGTTTAGAAAAAGCACTCCATCTGCTTAGAGACCCAGCCAGGAATGGCCTAGCCTGGAATCCTCTGCACCATTCTGCAGCTTTCCAGCTCCCTCACACACTGGCAAAAGAAACTTTCTCCTAGCTGCTTTCCTTTGAAGCAGAAACACGTTTACATCCTAGCCCTATTGAAGAACCATAGAAATGCCGTTAAGAAAAAGCACTCCTTCTGCTTATAGACCCAGACAGGAACGGCCTAGCCTGGAATCCCCTGCACCATTCTGTAGCTTTCCAGCTCCCTCACACACTGGCAAAAGAAACATTCTCCTAGCTTCTTTCCTTTGAAGCAGAAACACGTTTACATCCTAGCCCCATTGAAGAACCATAGAAATTCGGTTTACAAAAAGCACCCATTCTGCTTATATACCCAGCCAGGAATGGCCTAGCCTAGAATCCCCTGCACCATTCTGTAGCTTTCCACTCCCTCACACACTGGCAAAAGAAACTTTCTCCTAGCTGCTTTCCTTTGAAGCAGAAACACGTTTACATCCTAGCCCCATTGAAGAACCATAGAAATTCGGTATACAAAAAGCAATCATTCTGCTTATAGACCCAGCCAGGAATGGCCTAGCCTGGAATCCCCTGCACCATTCTGCAGCTTTCCAGCTCCCTCACACACTGGCAAAAGAAACTTTCTCCTAGCTACTTTCCTTTGAAGCAGAAACACGTTTACATCCTAGCCCCATTGAAGAACCATAGAAATGCCGTTTAGAAAAAGCACTCCTTCTGCTTATAGACCCAGTCAGGAATGACCTAGCCTGGAATCCACTACACCATTCTGCAGCTTTCCAGCTGCGTCACACACTGGCAAAAGAAACTTTCTCCTAGCTGCTTTCCTTTCAAGCACAAACACGTTTACATCCTAGCCCCATTGAAGAACCATAGAAATGCCGTTTAGAAAAAGCACTCCTTCTGCTTATAGACCCAGTCAGGAATGACCTAGCCTGGAATCCCCTACACCATTCTGCAGCTTTCCAGCTGCGTCACACACTGGCAAAAGAAACTTTCTCCTAGCTGCTTTCCTTTGAAGCAGAAACACGTTTACATCCTAGCCCCATTGAAGAACCATAGAAATGCCGTTTAGAAAAAGCACTCCTTCTGCTTATAGGCCCAGTCAGGAATGGCCTAGCCTGGAGTCCCCTACACCATTCTGCAGCTTTCCAGCTGCGTCACACACTGGCAAAAGAAACTTTCTCCTAGCTGCTTTCCTTTGAAGCAGAAACACGTTTACATCCTAGCCCCATTGAAGAACCATAGAGACCCAGCCAGGAATGGCCTAGCCTGGAATCCCCTGCACCATTCTGCAGCTTTCCAGCTGCGTCACACACTGGCAAAAGAAACTTTCTCCTAGCTGCTTTCCTTTGAAGCAGAAACACGTTTACATCCTATCCCTATTGAAGAACCATAGAAATTCGCTTTACAAAAAGCACTCCTTCTGCTTATAGACCCAGTCAGGAATGACCTAGCCTGGAATCCCCTACACGATTCTGCAGCTTTCCAGCTGTGTCACACACTGACAAAAGAAACTTTCTCCTAGCTGCTTTCCTTTGAAGCAGAAACACGTTTACATCCTAGCCCCATTGAAGAACCATAGAAATGCCCTTTAGAAAAAGCACTCCTTCTGCGTGTACACTCAGTCAGGAATGGCCTAGCCTGGAATCCCATGAACCATTCTGTAGCTTTCCAGCTGCGTCACACACTGGCAAAAGAAACTTTCTCCTAGCTGCTTTCCTTTGAAGCAGAAACACGTTTACATCCTAGCCCTATTGAAGAACCATAGAAATGCCCTTTAGAAAAAGCACTCCTTCTGCTTATAGACCCAGTCAGGAACGGCCTAGCCTGGAATCCCCTGCACCATTCTGCAGCTTTCCAGCTCCCTCACACACTGGCAAAAGAAACATTCTCCTAGCTTCTTTCCTTTGAAGCAGAAACACGTTTACATCCTAGCCCCATTGAAGAACCATAGAAATTCGGTTTACAAAAAGCAATCATTCTGCTTATAGACCCAGTCAGGAATGACCTAGCCTGGAATCCCCTGCACCATTCTGTAGCTTTCCAGCTCCCTCACACACTGGTAAAAGAAACTTTCTCCTGGCTGCTTTCCTTTGAAGCAGAAACACGTTTACATCCTAGCCCCATAGAAGAACCACAGAAATGCCGTTTAGATAAAGCACTCCTTCTGCTTATATACCCAGCCAGGAATGGCCTAGCCTGGAATCCTCTGCACCATTCTGCAGCTTTCCAGCTCCCTCACACACTGACAAAAGAAACTTTCTCCTAGCTGCTTTCCTTTCAAGCACAAACACGTTTACATCCTATCCCTATTGAAGAACCATAGAAATTCGCTTTGCAAAAAGCACTCCTTCTGCTTATAGACCCAGTCAGGAATGACCTAGCCTGGAATCCCCTACACCATTCTGCAGCTTTCCAGCTGCGTCACACACTGGCAAAAGAAACTTTCTCCTAGCTGCTTTCCTTTGAAGCAGAAACACGTTTACATCCTAGCCCCATTGAAGAACCATAGAAATTCGGTTTACAAAAAGTACTCCTTCTGCTTATATACCCAGCCAGGAATGGCCTAGCCTGGAATCCCCTGCACCGTCCTGCAGCTTTCCAGCTGCGTCACACACTGGCAAAAGAAACTTTCTCCTAGCTGCTTTCCTTTGAAGCAGAAACACGTTTACATCCTTGCCCTATTGAAGAACCATAGAAATGCCCTTTAGAAAAAGCACTCCTTCTGCGTGTAGACCCAGCCAGGAATGGCCTAGCCTGGAATCCCCTGCACCATTCTGTAGCTTTCCAGCTGCGTCACACACTGGCAAAAGAAACTTTCTCCTAGCTGCTTTCCTTTGAAGCAGAAACACGTTTACATCCTATCCCTATTGAAGAACCATAGAAATTCGCTTTACAAAAAGCACTCCTTCTGCTTATAGACCCAGTCAGGAATGACCTAGCCTGGAATCCCCTGCACCATTCTGTAGCTTTCCAGCTCCCTCACACACTGGTAAAAGAAAATTTCTCCTGGCTGGTTTCCTTTGAATCAGAAACACGTTTACATCGTAGCCCCATTGAAGAACCACAGAAATGCCGTTTAGAAAAAGCACTCCTTCTGCTTATATACCCAGCCAGGAATGGCCTAGCCTGGAATCCTCTGCACCATTCTGCAGCTTTCCAGCTCCCTCACACACTGGCAAAAGAAACTTTCTCCTAGCTGCTTTCCTTTGAAGCAGAAACACGTTTACATCCTAGCCCTATTGAAGAACCATAGAAATGCCCTTTAGAAAAAGCACTCCTTCTGCGTGTAGACCCAGCCAGGAATGGCCTAGCCTGGAATCCCCTGCACCATTCTGTAGCTTTACAGCTGCGTCACACACTGGCAAAAGAAACTTTCTCCTAGCTGCTTTCCTTTGAAGCAGAAACACGTTTACATCCTAGCCCCATTGAAGAACCATAGAAATTCGGTTTACAAAAAGTACTCCTTCTGCTTATAGACCAAGCCAGGAATGCCCTAGCCTGGAATCCCCTGCATCATTCTGTAGCTTTCCAGCTCCCTGACACACTGGCAAAAGAAACTTTCTCCTAGCTGCTTTCCTTTGAAGCAGAAACACGTTTACATCCTAGCCCCATTGACGAACCATAGAAATGCCGTTTAGAAAAAGCACTCCTTCTGCTTAGAGACCCAGCCAGGAATGCCCTAGCCTGGAATCCCCTGCACCATTCGGCAGCTTTCCAGCTGCATAACACACTGGCAAAAGAAACTTTCTCCTAGCTGCTTTCCTTTCAAGCACAAACACGTTTACATCCTAGCCCCATTGAAGAACCATAGAAATGCCCTTTAGAAAAAGCACTCCTTCTGCGTGTAGACCCAGCCAGGAATGGCCTAGCCTGGAATCCCCTGCATCATTCTGTAGCTTTCCAGCTCCCTCACACACTGGGAAAAGAAACTTTCTCCTAGCTGCTTTCCTTTGAAGCAGAAACACGTTTACATCCTAGCCCCATTGAAGAACCATAGAAATGCCCTTTAGAAAAAGCAATCCTTCTGCTTATAGACCCAGCCAGGAATGGCCTAGCCTGGAATCCCCTGCACCATTCTGTAGCTTTCCAGCTCCCTCACACACTGGTAAAAGAAACTTTCTCCTAGCTGCTTTCTTTTGAAACAGAAACACGTTTACATCCTAGCCCCGTTGAAGAACCATAGAAATGCCATTTAGAAAAAGCACTCCTTCTGCGTGTAGACCCAGCCAGGAATGGCCTAGCCTGGAATCCCCTGCACCATTCTGTAGCTTTCCAGCTGCGTCACACACTGGCAAAAGAAACTTTCTCCTAGCTTCTTTCCTTTGAAGCAGAAACACGTTTACATTCTAGCCCCATTGAAGAACCATAGAATGCCATTTAGAAAAAGCACTCCTTCTGCTTATATACCCAGTCAGGAATGACCAAGCCTGGAATCCCCTGCACCATTCTGCAGCTTTCCAGCTCCCTCACCCACTGGCAAACGAAACTTTCTCCTAGCTGCTTTCCTTTGAAGCAGAAACACGTTTACATCCTAGCCCCATTGAAGAACCATAGAAATACCCTTAAGAAAAAGCACTCTCCTGCTTATAGACCCAGCCAGGAATGGCCTAGCCTGGAATCCCCTGCACCATTCTGTAGTTTTCCAGCTCCCTCACACGCTGGCAAAAGAAACTTTCTCCTAGCTGCTTTCCTTTGAAGCAGAAACACATTTACATCCTATCCCTATTGAAGAACCATAGAAATTTGCTTTACAAAATGCATTCCTTCTGCTTATAGACCCAGTCAGGAATGACCTAGCCTGGAATCCCCTACACTATTCTGCAGCTTTCCAGCTGTGTCACACACTGGCAAAAGGAACTTTCTCCTAGCTGCTTTCCTTTGAAGCAGAAACACGTTTACATCCTAGCCCCATTGAAGACCCATAGAAATGCCATTTAGAAAAAGCACTCCTTCTGCTTATAGACCCAGTCAGGAATGGCCTGGCCTGGAATCCCCTGCACCATTCTGTAGCTTTCCAGCTCACTCACACACTGGTAAAAGAAACTTTCTCCTAGCTGCTTTCCTTTGAAGCAGAAACACGTTTACATCCTAGCCCCATTGAAGAACCATAGATATTCGATTTACAAAAAGCAATCCTTCTGCGTGTAGACCCAGCCAGGAATGGCCTAGCCTGGAATCCCCTGCACCATTCTGTAGCTTTCCAGCTCCCTCACACACTGGTAATAGAAACTTTCTCCTAGCTGCTTTCCGTTGAAGCAGAAACACGTTTACATCGTAGCCCCATTGAAGAACCATAGAAATGCCGTTTAGAAAAAGCACTCCTTCTGCTTATATACCCAGCCAGGAATGGCCTAGCCTGGAATCCCCTGCACCATGCTGCAGCTTTCCAGCTCCCTCACACACTGGGAAAAGAAACTTTCACCTAGCTGCTTTCCTTTGAAACAGAAACACGTTTACATCCTAGCCCCATTGAAGAACCATAGAAATTCGGTTTACAAAAAGCACTCCTTCTGCTTATAGACCCAGCCAGGAATGGCCTAGCCTGGAATCCCCTGCATCATTCTGTAGCTTTCCAGCTCCCTGACACACTGGCAAAAGAAACTTTCTCCTAGCTGCTTTCCTTTGAAGCAGAAACACGTTTACATCCTAGCCCCATTGAAGAACCATGGAAATGCCGTTTAGAAAAAGCACTCCTTCTGCTTAGAGACCCAGCCAGGAATGCCCTAGCCTGGAATCCCCTGCACCATTCTGCAGCTTTCCAGCTGCATAACACACTGACAAAAGAAACTTTCTCCTAGCTGCTTTCCTTTCAAGCACAAACACGTTTACATCCTAGCCCCATTGAAGAACCATAGAAATGCCCTTTACAAAAAGCACTCCTTCTGCGTGTAGACCCAGCCAGGAATGGCCTAGCCTGGAATCCCCTGCACCATTCTGTAGCTTTCCAGCTGCGTAACACACTGGCAAAAGAAACTTTCTCCTAGCTGCTTTCCTTTGAAGCAGAAACACGTTTACATCCTAGCCCCATTGAAGAACCATAGAAATTTGGTATACAAAAAGCACTCATTCTGCTTTTAGACCCAGCCAGGAATGGCCTAGCCTGGAATCCCCTTCACCATTCCGCAGCTTTCCAGCTCCCTCACACACTGGCAAAAGAAACTTTCTCCTAGCTGCTTTCCTTTGAAGCAGAAACACGTTTACATCCTAGCCCCATTGAAGAACCATAGAAATGCCGTTTACAAAAAGCACTCCTTCTGCTTATAGACCCAGTCAGGAATGACCTAGCCTGCAATCCCCTACACCATTCTGCAGCTTTCCAGCTGCGTCACACACTGGCAAAAGAAACTTTCTCCTAGCTGCTTTCCTTTGAAGCAGAAACACGTTTACATCCTAGCCCCATTGAAGAACCATAGAAATTCGCTTAACAAAAAGCACTCCTTCTGCTTATAGACCCAGCCAGGAATGGCCTAGGCTGGAATCCCCTTCATCATTCTGTAGCTTTCCAGCTCCCTCACACACTGGCAAAAGAAACTTTCTCCTAGCTGCTTTCCTTTCAAGCAGAAACACGTTTACATCCTAGCCCCATTGAAGAACCATAGAAATGCCGTTTAGAAAAAGCACTCCTTCTGCTTATAGACCCAGCCAGGAATGACCTAGCCTGGAATCCCCTACACCATTCTGCAGCTTTCCAGCTGCGTCACACACTGGCAAAAGAAACTTTCTCCTAGCTGCTTTCCTTTCAAGCACAAACACGTTTACATCCTAGTCCCATTGAAGAACCATAGAAATGCCCTTTAGAAAAAGCAATCCTTCTGCTTATAGACCCAGCCAGGAATGGCCTAGCCTGGAATCCCCTGCACCATTCTGTAGCTTTCCATCTCACTCACACACTGGTAAAAGAAACTTTCTCCTAGCTGCTTTCCTTTGAAGCAGAAACACGTTTACATCCTAGCCCCATTGAAGAACCATAGAAATTCGGTTTACAAAAAGCAATCCTTCTGCTTATAGACCCAGTCAGGAATGACCTAGCCTGGAATCCCCTACACCATTCTGCAGCTTTCCAGCTGCGTAACACACTGGCAAAAGAAACTTTCTCCTAGCTCCTTTCGTTTCAAGCAGAAACACGTTTACATCCTAGCCCCATTGAAGAAACATAGAAATGCCCTTTAGAAAAAGCATCCTTCTGCTTATAGACCCAGCCAGGAATGGCCTAGCCTGGAATCCCCTGCATCATTCTGTAGCTTTCCAGCTCCCTCACACACTGGCAAAAGAAACTTTCACCTAGCTGCTTTCCTTTGAAGCAGAAACACGTTTACATCCTAGCCCCATTGAAGAACCATAGAAATGCCGTTTAGAAAAAGCACTCCTTCTGCTTAGAGACCCAGCCAGGAATGGCCTAGCCTGGAATCCCCTGCACCATTCTGTAGCTTTCCAGCTCACTCACACACTGGTAAAAGAAACTTTCTCCTAGCTGCTTTCCTTTGAAGCAGAAACACGTTTACATCCTAGCCCCATTGAAGAACCATAGAAATTCGGTTTACAAAAAGCACTTATTCTGCTTATAGACCCAGCCAGGAATGGCCTAGCCTGGAATCCCCTGCACCATTCTTTAGCTCTCCAGCTGCGTCACACACTGGTAAAAGAAACTTTCTCCTGGCTGCTTTCCTTTGAAGCAGAAACACGTTTACATCCTAGCCCCAATGAAGAACCATAGAAATGCCGTTTAGAAAAAGCACTCCTTCTGCTTATAGACTCAGTCAGGAATGACCTAGCCTGGAGTCCCCTACACCATTCTGCAGCTTTCCAGCTGCGTAACACACTGGCAAAAGAAACTTTCTCCTAGCTGCTTTCCTTTGAAGCAGAAACACGATTACATCCTAGCCCCATTGAAGAACCATAGAAATTCGGTTTACAAAAAGCACTCCTTCTGCGTGTAGACCCAGCCAGGAATGGCCTAGCCTGGAGTCCCCTACACCATTCTGCATCTTTCCAGCTGCGTCACACACTGGCAAAAGAAACTTTCTCCTAGCTGCTTTCCTTTGAAGCAGAAAGATGTTTACATCCTAGCCCCATTGAAGAACCATAGAAATGCCCTTTAGAAAAAGCACTCCTTCTGCTTATAGACCCAGTCAGGAATGACCTAGCCTGGAATCCCCTGAACCATTCTGTATTTTTCCAGCTCCCTCACACACTGGCAAAAGAAACTTTCTCCTAGCTGCTTTCCTTTGAAGCAGAAACACGTTTACATCCTAGCCCCATTGAAGAACCATAGAAATTCGCATTACAAAAATCACTCCTTCTGCGTGTAGACCCAGCCAGGAATGGCCTAGCCTGGAATCCTCTGCACCATTCTGCAGCTTTCCAGCTCCCTCACACACTGCAACAGAAACACTCTCCTAGCTGCTTTCCTTTGAAGCAGAAACACGTTTACATCCTAGCCCCATTGAAGAACCATAGATATTCGATTTACAAAAAGCACTCATTCTGCTAATAGACCCAGCCAGGAATGGCCTAGCCTGGAATCCCCTGCACCATTCTGCAGCTTTCCAGCTCCCTCACACGCTGGCAAAAGAAACTTTCTCCTAGCTGCTTTCCTTTGAAGCAGAAACACGTTTACATCCTAGCCCCATTGAAGAACCATAGAAATTCGGTTTACAAAAAGCACTCCTTCTGCGTGTAGACCCACCCAGGAATGGCCTAGCCTGGAATCCTCTGCACCATTCTGAATCTTTCCAGCTCCCTCACACACTGGCAAAAGAAACTTTCTCCTAGCTGCTTTCCTTTGAAGCAGAAACACGTTTACATCCTAGCCCCATTGAAGAACCATAGAAATGCCTTTAGAAAAAGCACTCCTTCTGCTTAGAGACCCAGCCAGGAATGGCCTAGCCTGGAATCCCCTACACCATTCTGCAGCTTTCCAGCTCCCTCACACACTGGCAAAAGAAACTTTCTCCTAGCTGCTTTCCTTTGAAGCAGAAACACGTTTACATCCTATCCCTATTGAAGAACCATAGAAATTCGCTTTACAAAAAGCACTCCTTCTGCTTATAGACCCAGTCAGGAATGACCTAGCCTGGAACCCCCTGCACCATTCTGTAGCTTTCCAGCTCCCTCACACACCGGTAAAAGAAACTTTCGCCTGGCTGCTTTCCTTTGAAGCAGAAACACGTTTACATCCTAGCCCCATAGAAGAACCATAGAAATGCCGTTTAGAAAAAGCATTCCTTCTGCTTATAGACCCAGTCAGGAACGGCCTAGCCTGGAATCCCCTGCACCATTCTGCAGCTTTCCAGCTCCCTCACACACTGGCAAAAGAAACTTTCTCCTAGCTGCTTTCCTTTGAAGCAGAAACACGTTTACATCCTAGCCCCATTGAAGAACCATAGAAATTCGGTTTACAAAAAGCACTCCTTCTGCGTGTAGACCCACCCAGGAATGGCCTAGCCTGGAATCCTCTGCACCATTCTGAATCTTTCCAGCTCCCTCACACACTGGCAAAAGAAACTTTCTCCTAGCTGCTTTCCTTTGAAGCAGAAACACGTTTACATCCTAGCCCCATTGAAGAACCATAGAAATGCCTTTTAGAAAAAGCACTCCTTCTGCTTATAGACCCAGTCAGGAATGGCCTAGCCTGGAATCCCCTGCACCATTCTGTAGCTTTCCACTCCCTCACACACTGGCAAAAGAAACTTTCTCCTAGCTGCTTTCCTTTGAAGCAGAAACACGTTTACATCCTAGCCGCATTGAAGAACCATAGAAATTCGGTATACAAAAAGCAATCATTCTGCTTATATACCCAGCCAGGAATGGCCTAGCCGGGAATCCCCTGCACCATTCTGCAGCTTTCCAGCTCCCTCACACACTGGCAAAAGAAACTTTCTCCTAGCTGCTTTCCTTTGAAGCAGAAACACGTTTACATCCTAGCCCCATTGAAGAACCATAGAAATGCCGTTTAGAAAAAGCACTCCTTCTGCTTATAGGCCCAGTCAGGAATGACCTAGCCTGGAGTCCCATACACCATTCTGCAGCTTTCCAGCTGCGTCACACACTGACAAAAGAAACTTTCTCCTAGCTGCTTTCCTTTGAAGCAGAAACACGTTTACATCCTAGCCCCATTGAAGAACCATAGAAATGCCCTTTAGAAAAAGCACTCCTTCTGCGTGTAGACCCAGCCAGGAATGGCCTAGCCTGGAATCCCCTGCACCATTCTGTAGCTTTCCAGCTGCGTCACACACTGGCAAAAGAAACTTTCTCCGAGCTGCTTTCCTTTGAAGCAGAAACACGTTTACATCCTAGCCCCATTGAAGAACCATAGAAATGCCCTTTAGAAAAAGCACTCCTTCTGCGTGTAGACCCAGCCAGGAATGGCCTAGCCTGGAATCCCCTGCACCATTCTGTAGCTTCCAGCTCCCTGACACACTGGCAAAAGAAACTTTCTCCTAGCTGCTTTCCTTTCAAGCACAAACACGTTTACATCCTATCCCTATTGAAGAACCATAGAAATTCGCTTTGCAAAAAGCACTCCTTCTGCTTATAGACCCAGTCAGGAATGACCTAGCATGGAATCCCCTACACCATTCTGCAGCTTTCCAGCTGCGTCACACACTGGCAAAAGAAACTTTCTCCTAGCTGCTTTCCTTTGAAGCAGAAACACATTTACATCCTAGCCCCACTGACGAACCATAGAAATTCGGTTTACAAAAAGTACTCATTCTGCTTATAGACCCAATCAGGAATGACCTAGCCTGGAATCCCCTACACCATTCTGCAGCTTTCCAGTTGCGTCACACACTGGCAAAAGAAACTTTCTCCTAGCTGCTTTCCTTTGAAGCAGAAACACGTTTACATCCTAGCCCCATTGAAGAACCATACAAATTCGCTTTACAAAAAGCAATCCTTCTGCTTATAGACCCAGTCAGGAATGACCTAGCCTGGAATCCCCTACACCATTCTGCAGCTTTCCAGCTGCGTCACACACTGGCAAAAGAAACTTTCTCCTATCTCCTTTCGTTTCAAGCAGAAACACGTTTACATCCTAGCCCCATTGAAGAACCATAGAAATTCGGTTTACAAAAAGTACTCCTTCTGCTTATAGACCCAGCCAGGAATGGCCTAGCCTGGAATCCCCTGCATCATTCTGTAGCTTTCCAGCTCCCTCACACACTGGCAAAAGAAACTTTCTCCTAGCTGCTTTCCTTTGAAGCAGAAACACGTTTACATCCTAGCCCCATTGAAGAACCATAGAAATGCCGTTTAGAAAAAGCACTCCTTCTGCTTAGAGACCCAGCCAGGAATGGCGAAGCCTGGAATCCCCTGCACCATTCTGCAGCTTTCCAGCTGCGTCACACACTGGCAAAAGAAACTTTCTCCTAGCTGCTTTCCTTTGAAGCAGAAACACGTTTACATCCTAGCCCCATTGAAGAACCATAGAAATGCCCTTTAGAAAAAGCACTCCTTCTGCTTAGAGACCCAGCCAGGAATGGCCTAGCCTGGAATCCCCTGCACCATTCTGTAGCTTTCCAGCTCCCTCACACACTGGTAAAAGAAACTTTCTCCTGGCTGCTTTCCTTTGAAGCAGAAACACGTTTACATCCTAGCCTCATTGAAGAACCATAGAAATGCCGTTTAGAAAAAGCACTCCTTCTGCGTGTAGACCCAGCCAGGAATGGCCTAGCCTGGAATCCCCTGCACCATTCTGTAGCTTCCCAGCTCCCTGACACACTGGCAAAAGAAACTTTCTCCTAGCTGCTTTCCTTTCAAGCACAAACACGTTTACATCCTATCCCTATTGAAGAACCATAGAAATTCGCTTTGCAAAAAGCACTCCTTCTGCTTATAGACCCAGTCAGGAATGACCTAGCATGGAATCCCCTACACCATTCTGCAGCTTTCCAGCTGCGTCACACACTGGCAAAAGAAACTTTCTCCTAGCTGCTTTCCTTTGAAGCAGAAACACATTTACATCCTAGCCCCACTGACGAACCATAGAAATTCGGTTTACAAAAAGTACTCATTCTGCTTATAGACCCAATCAGGAATGACCTAGCCTGGAATCCCCTACACCATTCTGCAGCTTTCCAGTTGCGTCACACACTGGCAAAAGAAACTTTCTCCTAGCTGCTTTCCTTTGAAGCAGAAACACGTTTACATCCTAGCCCCATTGAAGAACCATACAAATTCGCTTTACAAAAAGCAATCCTTCTGCTTATAGACCCAGTCAGGAATGACCTAGCCTGGAATCCCCTACACCATTCTGCAGCTTTCCAGCTGCGTCACACACTGGCAAAAGAAACTTTCTCCTATCTCCTTTCGTTTCAAGCAGAAACACGTTTACATCCTAGCCCCATTGAAGAACCATAGAAATTCGGTTTACAAAAAGTACTCCTTCTGCTTATAGACCCAGCCAGGAATGGCCTAGCCTGGAATCCCCTGCATCATTCTGTAGCTTTCCAGCTCCCTCACACACTGGCAAAAGAAACTTTCTCCTAGCTGCTTTCCTTTGAAGCAGAAACACGTTTACATCCTAGCCCCATTGAAGAACCATAGAAATGCCGTTTAGAAAAAGCACTCCTTCTGCTTAGAGACCCAGCCAGGAATGGCGAAGCCTGGAATCCCCTGCACCATTCTGCAGCTTTCCAGCTGCGTCACACACTGGCAAAAGAAACTTTCTCCTAGCTGCTTTCCTTTGAAGCAGAAACACGTTTACATCCTAGCCCCATTGAAGAACCATAGAAATGCCCTTTAGAAAAAGCACTCCTTCTGCTTAGAGACCCAGCCAGGAATGGCCTAGCCTGGAATCCCCTGCACCATTCTGTAGCTTTCCAGCTCCCTCACACACTGGTAAAAGAAACTTTCTCCTGGCTGCTTTCCTTTGAAGCAGAAACACGTTTACATCCTAGCCTCATTGAAGAACCATAGAAATGCCGTTTAGAAAAAGCACTCCTTCTGCTTATATACCCAGCCAGGAATGGCCTAGCCTGGAATCCTCTGGACCATTCTGCAGCTTTCCAGCTCCCTCACACACTGGCAAAAGAAACTTTCTCCTAGCTGTTTTCCTTTGAAGCAGAAACACGTTTACATCCTAGCCCTATTGAAGAACCATAGAAATTCGCTTTGCAAAAAGCACTCCTTCTGCTTATAGACCCAGTCAGGAATGACGTAGCCTGGAATCCCCTCCACCATTCTGCAGCTTTCCAGCTCCCTCACACACTGGCAAAAGAAACTTTCACCTAGCTGCTTTCCTTTGAAGCAGAAACACCTTTACATCCTAGCCCCATTGAAGAACCAGAGAAATGCCCTTTAGAAAAAGCACTCCTTCTGCGTGTAGACCCAGCCAGGAATGGCCTGGCCTGGAATCCCCTGAACCATTCTGCAGCTTTCCAGCTCCCTCACACACTGGCAAAAGAAACTTTCTCCTAGCTGCTTTCCTTTGAAGCAGAAACACGTTTACATCCTAGCCCCATTGAAGAACCAGAGAAATGCCCTTTAGAAAAAGCACTCCTTCTGCGTGTAGACCCAGCCAGGAATGGCCTAGCCTGGAATCCCCTGCACCATTCTGCAGCTTTCCAGCTGCATAACACACTGGCAAAAGAAACTTTCTCCTAGCTGCTTTCCTTTGAAGCAGAAACACGTTTACATCCTAGCCCCATTGAAGAACCATAGAAATTCAGTTTACAAAAAGCACTCATTCTGCTTATAGACCCAGTCAGGAATGGCCTAGCCTGGAATCCCCTACACCATTCTGCAGCTTTCGAGTTGCGTCACACACTGGCAAAAGAAACCTTCTCCTAGCTGCTTTCCTTTCAAGCAGAAACACGTTTACATCCTATTCCCTATTGAAGAACCATAGAAATTCGCTTTACAAAAAGCACTCATTCTGCTTATAGAACCAGCCAGGAATGGCCTAGCCTGGAATCCCCTGCACCATTCTGCAGCTTTCCAGCTCCCTCACACACTGGCAAAAGAAACTTTCTCCTAGCTGCTTTCCTTTGAAGCAGAAACACCTTTACATCCTAGCCCCATTGAAGAACGATAGAAATGCTGTTTAGAAAAAGCACTCCTTCTGCTTATAGACCCAGTCAGGAATGATCTAGCCTGGAATCCCCTACACCATTCTGCAGCTTTCCAGCTCCCTCACACACTGGCAAAAGAAACTTTCTCCTAGCTGCTTTCCTTTGAAGCAGAAACACATTTACATCCTATCCCTATTGAAGAACCATAGAAATGCCCTTTAGAAAAAGCACTCCTTCTGCTTGTAGACCCAGTCAGGAATGGCCTAGCCTGGAATCCCCTGCATCATTCTGTAGCTTTCCAGCTCCCTCACACACTGGCAAAAGAAACTTTCTCCTAGCTGCTTTCCTTTGAAGCAGAAACACGTTTACATTCTATCCCTATTGAAGAACCAGAGAAATGCCCTTTAGAAAAAGCACTCCTTCTGCGTGTAGACCCAGCCAGGAATGGCCAAGCCTGGAATCCCCTGCACCATTCTGCAGCTTTCCAGCTGCGTCACACACTGGCAAAAGAAACTTTCTCCTAGCTGCTTTCCTTTGAAGCAGAAACACGTTTACATCCTAGCCCCATTGAAGAGCCATAGAAATGCCCTTTAGAAAAAGCACTCCTTCTGCTTAGAGACCCAGCCAGGAATGGCCTAGCCTGGAATCCCCTGCACCATTCTGCAGCTTTCCAGCTCCCTCACACCCTGGCAAAAGAAACTTTCTCCTATCTGCCTTCCTTTGAAGCAGAAACACGTTTACATTCTATCCCCATTGAAGAACCATAGAAATGCCGGTTAGAAAAAGCACTCCTTCTGCTTATATACCCAGCCAGGAATGGCCTAGCCTGGAATCCTCTGCACCATTCTGCAGCTTTCCAGCTCCCTCACACACTGGCAAAAGAAACATTCTCCTAGCTTCTTTCCTTTGAAGCAGAAACACGTTTCCATCCTAGCCCCATTGAAGAACCATAGAAATGCCCTTTAGAAAAAGCACTCCTTCTGCGTGTAGACTCATCCAGGAATGGCCTAGCCTGGAATCCCCTGCACCATTCTGCAGCTTTCCAGCTCCCTCACACACTGGCAAAAGAAACTTTCTCCTAGCTGCTTTCTTTTGAAGCAGAAACACGTTTACATCCTAGCCCCATTGAAGAACCATAGAAATGCCGTTTAGAAAAAGCACTCCTTCTGCTTATATACCCAGCCAGGAATGGCCTAGCCTGGAATCCTCTGCACCATTCTGCAGCTTTCCAGCTCCCTCACACACTGGCAAAAGAAACATTCTCCTAGCTTCTTTCCTTTGAAGCAGAAACACGTTTACATCCTAGCCCCATTGAAGAACCATAGAAATTCGGTTTACAAAAAGCACTCCTTCTGCTTATAGACCCAGTCAGGAACGGCCTAGCCTGGAATCCCCTGCACCATTCTGCAGCTTTCCAGCTCCCTCACACACTGGCAAAAGAAACATTCTCCTAGCTTCTTTCCTTTGAAGCAGAAACACGTTTACATCCTAGTTCCATTGAAGAAGCATAGAAATTCGGTTAACAAAAAGCAATCATTCTGCTTATATACCCAGCCAGGAATGGCCTAGCCTGGAATCCCCTACACCATTATGCAGCTTTCCAGCTGCGTCACACACTGGCAAAAGAAACTTTCTCCTAGCTGCTTTCCTTTGAAGCAGAAACACGTTTACATCCTAGCCCCATTGAAGAACCATAGAAATGCCGTTTAGAAAAAGCACTCCTTCTGCGTGTAGACCCAGCCAGGAATGGCCTGGCCTGGAATCCCCTGAACCATTCTGTATTTTTCCAGCTCCCTCACACACTGGCAAAAGAAACTTTCTCCTAGCTGCTTTCCTTTGAAGCAGAAACACGTTTACATCCTAGCCCCATTGAAGAACCAGAGAAATGCCCTTTAGAAAAAGCACTCCTTCTGCGTGTAGACCCAGCCAGGAATGGCCTGGCCTGGAATCCCCTGAACCATTCTGTATTTTTCCAGCTCCCTCACACACTGGCAAAAGAAACTTTCTCCTAGCTGCTTTCCTTTGAAGCAGAAACACGTTTACATCCTAGCCCCATTGAAGAACCAGAGAAATGCCCTTTAGAAAAAGCACTCCTTCTGCGTGTAGACCCAGCCAGGAATGGCCTAGCCTGGAATCCCCTGCACCATTCTGCAGCTTTCCAGCTGGGTAACACACTGGGAAAAGAAACTTTCTCCTAGCTGCTTTCCTTTGAAGCAGAAACACGTTTACATCCTAGCCCCATTGAAGAACCATAGAAATTCAGTTTACAAAAAGCACTCATTCTGCTTATAGACCCAGTCAGGAATGGCCTAGCCTGGAATCCCCTACACCATTCTGCAGCTTTCGAGTTGCGTCACACACTGGCAAAAGAAACTTTCTCCTAGCTGCTTTCCTTTGAAGCAGAAACACGTTTACATCCTATTCCTATTGAAGAACCATAGAAATTCGCTTTACAAAAAGCATTCCTTCTGCTTATAGACCCAGTCAGGAATGGCCTAGCCTGGAATCCCCTACACCATTCTGCAGCTTTCCAGCTGCGACACACACTGACAAAAGAAACTTTCTCCTAGCTGCTTTCCTTTGAAGCAGAAACACGTTTACATCCTAGCCCCATAGAAGAACCATAGAAATGCCGTTTAGAAAAAGCACTCCTTCTGCTTATAGACCCAGTCAGGAATGATCTAGCCTGGAATCCCCTGCATCATTCTGTAGCTTTCCAGTTGCGTCACACACTGGCAAAAGAAACTTTCTCCTAGCTGCTTTCCTTTCAAGCACAAATACGTTTACATCCTATCCCTATTGAAGAACCATAGAAATTCGCTTTTTAAAAAGCACTCCTTCTGCTTATATACCCAGCCAGGAATGGCCTAGCCTGGAATCCTCTGGACCATTCTGCAGCTTTCCAGCTCCCTCACACACTGGCAAAAGAAACTTTCTCCTAGCTGCTTTCCTTTGAAGCAGAAACACGTTTACATCCTAGCCCCATTGAAGAACCATAGAAATGCCCTTTAGAAAAAGCACTCCTTCTGCTTAGAGACCCAGTCAGGAATGATCTAGCCTGGAATCCCCTGCATCATTCTGTAGCTTTCCAGTTGCGTCATACACTGGCAAAAGAAACTTTCTCCTAGCTGCTTTCCTTTCAAGCACAAACACGTTTATATCCTATCCCTATTGAAGAACCATAGAAATTCGCTTTGCAAAAAGCACTCCTTCTGCTTATAGACCCAGTCAGGAATGACCTAGCATGGAATCCCCTACACCATTCTGCAGCTTTCCAGCTGCGTCACACACTGGCAAAAGAAACTTTCTCCTAGCTGCTTTCCTTTGAAGCACAAACACATTTACATCCTAGCCCCACTGACGAACCATAGAAATTCGGTTTACAAAAAGTACTCATTCTGCTTATAGACCCAATCAGGAATGACCTAGCCTGGAATCCCCTACACCATTCTGCAGCTTTCCAGTTGCGTCACACACTGGCAAAAGAAACTTTCTCCTAGCTGCTTTCCTTTGAAGCAGAAACACGTTTACATCCTAGCCCCATTGAAGAACCATACAAATTCGCTTTACAAAAAGCAATCCTTCTGCTTATAGACCCAGTCAGGAATGACCTAGCCTGGAATCCCCTACACCATTCTGCAGCTTTCCAGCTGCGTCACACACTGGCAAAAGAAACTTTCTCCTATCTCCTTTCGTTTCAAGCAGAAACAAGTTTACATCCTAGCCCCATTGAAGAACCATAGAAATTCGGTTTACATAAAGTACTCCTTCTGCTTATAGACCCAGCCAGGAATGGCCTAGCCTGGAATCCCCTGCATCATTCTGTAGCTTTCCAGCTCCCTCACACACTGGCAAAAGAAACTTTCTCCTAGCTGCTTTCCTTTGAAGCAGAAACACGTTTACATCCTGGCCCCATTGAAGAACCATAGAAATGCCCTTTAGAAAAAGCACTCCTTCTGCTTAGAGACCCAGCCAGGAATGGCGAAGCCTGGAATCCCCTGCACCATTCTGCAGCTTTCCAGCTGCGTCACACACTGGCAAAAGAAACTTTCTCCTAGCTGCTTTCCTTTGAAGCAGAAACACGTTTACATCCTAGCCCCATTGAAGAACCATAGAAATGCCCTTTAGAAAAAGCACTCCTTCTGCTTAGAGACCCAGCCAGGAATGGCCTAGCCTGGAATCCCCTGCACCATTCTGTAGCTTTCCAGCTCCCTCACACACTGGTAAAAGAAACTTTCTCCTGGCTGCTTTCCTTTGAAGCAGAAACACGTTTACATCCTAGCCTCATTGAAGAACCATAGAAATGCCGTTTAGAAAAAGCACTCCTTCTGCTTATACACCCAGCCAGGAATGGCCTAGCCTGGAATCCTCTGGACCATTCTGCAGCTTTCCAGCTCCCTCACACACTGGCAAAAGAAACTTTCTCCTAGCTGTTTTCCTTTGAAGCAGAAACACGTTTACATCCTAGCCCTATTGAAGAACCATAGAAATTCGCTTTGCAAAAAGCACTCCTTCTGCTTATAGACCCAGTCAGGAATGACGTAGCCTGGAATCCCCTCCACCATTCTGCAGCTTTCCAGCTCCCTCACACACTGGCAAAAGAAACTTTCACCTAGCTGCTTTCCTTTGAAGCAGAAACACCTTTACATCCTAGCCCCATTGAAGAACCATAGAAATTCGCTTTACAAAAAGCACTCCTTCTGCTTATAGACCCAGTCAGGAATGACCTAGCCTGGAATCCCCTACACCGTTCTGCAGCTTTCCAGCTGCATAACACCCTGGCAAAAGAAACTTTCTCCTAGCTGCTTTCCTTTGAAGCAGAAACACGTTTACATCCTAGCCCCATTGAAGAACCATAGAAATGCCCTTTAGAAAAAGCACTCCTTCGGCGTGTAGACCCAGCCAGGAATGGCCTGGCCTGGAATCCCCTGAACCATTCTGTATTTTTCCAGCTCCCTCACACACTGGCAAAAGAAACTTTCTCCTAGCTGCTTTCCTTTGAAGCAGAAACACGTTTACATCCTAGCCCCATTGAAGAACCAGAGAAATGCCCTTTAGAAAAAGCACTCCTTCTGCGTGTAGACCCAGCCAGGAATGGCCTAGCCTGGAATCCCCTGCACCATTCTGCAGCTTTCCAGCTGCGTAACACACTGGCAAAAGAAACTTTCTCCTAGCTGCTTTCCTTTGAAGCAGAAACACGTTTACATCCTAGCCCCATTGAAGAACCATAGAAATTCAGTTTACAAAAAGCACTCATTCTGCTTATAGACCCAGTCAGGAATGGCCTAGCCTGGAATCCCCTACACGATTCTGCAGCTTTCGAGTTGCGTCACACACTGGCAAAAGAAACCTTCTCCTAGCTGCTTTCCTTTCAAGCAGAAACACGTTTACATCCTATTCCTATTGAAGAACCATAGAAATTCGCTTTACAAAAAGCACTCATTCTGCTTATAGAACCAGCCAGGAATGGCCTAGCCTGGAATCCCCTGCACCATTCTGCAGCTTTCCAGCTCCCTCACACACTGGCAAAAGAAACTTTCTCCTAGCTGCTTTCCTTTGAAGCAGAAACACCTTTACATCCTAGCCCCATTGAAGAACGATAGAAATGCTGTTTAGAAAAAGCACTCCTTCTGCTTATAGACCCAGTCAGGAATGATCTAGCCTGGAATCCCCTACACCATTCTGCAGCTTTCCAGCTCCCTCACACACTGGCAAAAGAAACTTTCTCCTAGCTGCTTTCCTTTGAAGCAGAAACACATTTACATCCTATCCCTATTGAAGAACCATAGAAATGCCCTTTAGAAAAAGCACTCCTTCTGCTTGTAGACCCAGTCAGGAATGGCCTAGCCTGGAATCCCCTGCATCATTCTGTAGCTTTCCAGCTCCCTCACACACTGGCAAAAGAAACTTTCTCCTAGCTGCTTTCCTTTGAAGCAGAAACACGTTTACATTCTATCCCTATTGAAGAACCAGAGAAATGCCCTTTAGAAAAAGCACTCCTTCTGCGTGTAGACCCAGCCAGGAATGGCCAAGCCTGGAATCCCCTGCACCATTCTGCAGCTTTCCAGCTGCGTCACACACTGGCAAAAGAAACTTTCTCCTAGCTGCTTTCCTTTGAAGCAGAAACACGTTTACATCCTAGCCCCATTGAAGAGCCATAGAAATGCCCTTTAGAAAAAGCACTCCTTCTGCTTAGAGACCCAGCCAGGAATGGCCTAGCCTGGAATCCCCTGCACCATTCTGCAGCTTTCCAGCTCCCTCACACCCTGGCAAAAGAAACTTTCTCCTATCTGCTTTCCTTTGAAGCAGAAACACGTTTACATTCTATCCCCATTGAAGAACCATAGAAATGCCGTTTAGAAAAAGCACTCCTTCTGCTTATATACCCAGCCAGGAATGGCCTAGGCTGGAATCCTCTGCACCATTCTGCAGCTTTCCAGCTCGCTCACACACTGGCAAAAGAAACATTCTCCTAGCTTCTTTCCTTTGAAGCAGAAACACGTTTCCATCCTAGCCCCATTGAAGAACCATAGAAATGCCCTTTAGAAAAAGCACTCCTTCTGCGTGTAGACTCATCCAGGAATGGCCTAGCCTGGAATCCCCTGCACCATTCTGCAGCTTTCCAGCTCCCTCACACACTGGCAAAAGAAACTTTCTCTTAGCTGCTTTCTTTTGAAGCAGAAACACGTTTACATCCTAGCCCCATTGAAGAACCATAGAAATGCCGTTTAGAAAAAGCACTCCTTCTGCTTATATACCCAGCCAGGAATGGCCTAGCCTGGAATCCTCTGCACCATTCTGCAGCTTTCCAGCTCCCTCACACACTGGCAAAAGAAACATTCTCCTAGCTTCTTTCCTTTGAAGCAGAAACACGTTTCCATTCTAGCCCCATTGAAGAACCATAGAAATTCGCTTTACAAAAAGCACTCCTTCTGCTTATAGACCCAGTCAGGAACGGCCTAACCTGGAATCCCCTGCACCATTCTGCAGCTTTCCAGCTCCCTCACACACTGGCAAAAGAAACATTCTCCTAGCTTCTTTCCTTTGAAGCAGAAACACGTTTACATCCTAGTTCCATTGAAGAAGCATAGAAATTCGGTTAACAAAAAGCAATCATTCTGCTTATATACCCAGCCAGGAATGGCCTAGCCTGGAATCCCCTACACCATTATGCAGCTTTCCAGCTGCGTCACACACTGGCAAAAGAAACTTTCTCCTAGCTGCTTTCCTTTGAAGCAGAAACACGTTTACATCCTAGCCCCATTGAAGAACCATAGAAATGCCGTTTAGAAAAAGCACTCCTTCTGCGTGTAGACCCAGCCAGGAATGGCCTGGCCTGGAATCCCCTGAACCATTCTGTATTTTTCCAGCTCCCTCACACACTGGCAAAAGAAACTTTCTCCTAGCTGCTTTCCTTTGAAGCAGAAACACGTTTACATCCTAGCCCCATTGAAGAACCAGAGAAATGCCCTTTAGAAAAAGCACTCCTTCTGCGTGTAGACCCAGCCAGGAATGGCCTGGCCTGGAATCCCCTGAACCATTCTGTATTTTTCCAGCTCCCTCACACACTGGCAAAAGAAACTTTCTCCTAGCTGCTTTCCTTTGAAGCAGAAACACGTTTACATCCTAGCCCCATTGAAGAACCAGAGAAATGCCCTTTAGAAAAAGCACTCCTTCTGCGTGTAGACCCAGCCAGGAATGGCCTAGCCTGGAATCCCCTGCACCATTCTGCAGCTTTCCAGCTGGGTAACACACTGGCAAAAGAAACTTTCTCCTAGCTGCTTTCCTTTGAAGCAGAAACACGTTTACATCCTAGCCCCATTGAAGAACCATAGAAATTCAGTTTACAAAAAGCACTCATTCTGCTTATAGACCCAGTCAGGAATGGCCTGGCCTGGAATCCCCTGAACCATTCTGTATTTTTCCAGCTCCCTCACACACTGGCAAAAGAAACTTTCTCCTAGCTGCTTTCCTTTGAAGCAGAAACACGTTTACATCCTAGCCCCATTGAAGAACCATAGAAATTCGCTTTACAAAAAGCATTCCTTCTGCTTATAGACCCAGTCAGGAATGGCCTAGCCTGGAATCCCCTACACCATTCTGCAGCTTTCCAGCTGCGACACACACTGACAAAAGAAACTTTCTCCTAGCTGCTTTCCTTTGAAGCAGAAACACGTTTACATCCTAGCCCCATAGAAGAACCATAGAAATGCCGTTTAGAAAAAGCACTCCTTCTGCTATAGACCCAGTCAGGAATGATCTAGCCTGGAATCCCCTGCATCATTCTGTAGCTTTCCAGTTGCGTCACACACTGGCAAAAGAAACTTTCTCCTAGCTGCTTTCCTTTCAAGCACAAATACGTTTACATCCTATCCCTATTGAAGAACCATAGAAATTCGCTTTGCAAAAAGCACTCCTTCTGCTTATATACCCAGCCAGGAATGGCCTAGCCTGGAATCCTCTGGACCATTCTGCAGCTTTCCAGCTCCCTCACACACTGGCAAAAGAAACTTTCTCCTAGCTGCTTTCCTTTGAAGCAGAAACACGTTTACATCCTAGCCCTATTGAAGAACCATAGTAATTCGCTTTGCAAAAAGCACTCCTTCTGCTTATAGACCCAGTCAGGAATGACGTAGCCTGGAATCCCCTACACCATTCTGCAGCTTTCCAGCTCCCTCACACACTGGCAAAAGAAACTTTCTCCTAGCTGCTTTCCTTTGAAGCAGAAACACGTTTACATCCTAGCCCCATTGAAGAACCATAGAAATTCGCTTTACAAAAAGCACTCCTTCTGCTTATAGACCCAGTCAGGAATGACCTAGCCTGGAATCCCCTACACCATTCTGCAGCTTTCCAGCTCCCTGACACCCTGGCAAAAGAAACTTTCTCCTAGCTGCTTTCCTTTGAAGCAGAAACACGTTTACATCCTAGCCCCATTGAAGAACCATAGAAATGCCGTTTAGAAAAAGCACTCCTTCTGCGTGTAGACCCAGCCAGGAATGGCCTGGCCTGGAATCCCCTGAACCATTCTGTATTTTTCCAGCTCCCTCACACACTGGCAAAAGAAACTTTCTCCTAGCTGCTTTCCTTAGAAGCAGAAACATGTTTACATCCTAGCCCCATTGAAGAACCAGAGAAATGCCCTTTAGAAAAAGCACTCCTTCTGCGTGTAGACCCAGCCAGGAATGGCCTGGCCTGGAATCCCCTGAACCATTCTGTATTTTTCCAGCTCCCTCACACACTGGCAAAAGAAACTTTCTCCTAGCTGCTTTCCTTTGAAGCAGAAACACGTTTACATCCTAGCCCCATTGAAGAACCATAGAAATTCAGTTTACAAAAAGCACTCATTCTGCTTATAGACCCAGTCAGGAATGGCCTAGCCTGGAATCCCCTACACCATTCTGCAGCTTTCGAGTTGCGTCACACACTGGCAAAAGAAACTTTCTCCTAGCTGCTTTCCTTTGAAGCAGAAACACGTTTACATCCTAGCCCCATAGAAGAACCATAGAAATGCCGTTTAGAAAAAGCACTCCTTCTGCCTATAGACCCAGTCAGGAATGATCTAGCCTGGAATCCCCTGCATCATTCTGTAGCTTTCCAGTTGCGTCACACACTGGCAAAAGAAACTTTCTCCTAGCTGCTTTCCTTCAAGCACAAATACGTTTACATCCTATCCCTATTGAAGAACCATAGAAATTCGCGTTGCAAAAAGCACTCCTTCTGCTTATAGACCCAGTCAGGAATGACCTAGCCTGGAATCCCCTACACCATTCTGCAGCTTTCCACCTGCGACACACACTGACAAAAGAAACTTTCTCCTAGCTGCTTTCCTTGAAGCAGAAACACGTTTACATCCTAGCCCCATTGAAGAACCATAGAAATTCGCTTTAGCAAAAAGCACTCCTTCTGCGTGTAGACCCATCCAGGAATGGCCTAGCCTGGAATCCCCTGCACCATTCTGCAGCTTTCCAGCTCCCTCACACACTGGCAAAAGAAACTTTCTCCTAGCTGCTTTCCTTTGAAGCAGAAACACGTTTACATCCTAGCCCCATTGAAGAACCATAGAAATGCGCTTTAGAAAAAGCACTCCTTCTGCTTATAGACCCAGTCAGGA
>NW_026974717.1:0-68070 GCF_015220805.1 Pogoniulus pusillus | reverse complement strand
AGGAGTGCTTTTTCTAAACGGCATTTCTATGGTTCTTCAATGGGGCTAGGATGTAAACGTGTTTCTGCTTCAAAGGAAAGCAGCTAGGAGAAAGTTTCTTTTGCCAGTGTGTCAGGGAGCTGGAAAGCTACAGAATGATGCAGGGGATTCCAGGCTAGGACATTCCTAGCTGGGTCTATAAGCAGAATTAGTGCTTTTTGTAAACCGAATTTCTATGGTTCTTCAATGGGGCTAGGATGTAAACGTGTTTCTGTTTCAAAGGAAAGCAGCTAGGAGAAAGTTTCTTTTGCCAGTGTGTGAGGGAGCTGGAAAGCTACAGAATGATGCAGGGGATTCCAGGCTAGGCCATTCCTGGCTGGGTCTATAAGCAGAAGGATTGCTTTTTGTAAAGCGAATTTGTATGGTTCTTCAATGGGGCTAGGATGTAAACGTGTTTCTGCTTCAAAGGAAAGCAGCTAGGAGAAAGTTTCTTTTGCCAGTGTGTGACGCAACTGGAAAGCTGCAGAAAGGTGTAGGGGATTCCAGGCTAGGTCATTCCTGATTGGGTCTATAAGCAGAATGAGTACTTTTTGTAAACCGAATTTCTATGGTTCTTCAGTGGGGCTAGGATGTAAATGTGTTTCTGCTTCAAAGGAAAGCAGCTAGGAGAAAGTTTCTTTTGCCAGTGTGTGACGCAGCTGGAAAGCTGCAGAATGGTGTAGGGGATTCCAGGCTAGGTCATTCCTGACTGGGTCTATAAGCAGAAGGAGTGCTTTTTGCAAAGCGAATTTCTATGGTTCTTCAATAGGGATAGGATATAAACGTGTTTGTGCTTGAAAGGAAAGCAGCTAGGAGAAAGTTTCTTTTGCCAGTGTGTCAGGGAGCTGGAAAGCTACAGAATGATGCAGGGGATTCCAGGCTAGGCCATTCCTAGCTGGGTCTATAAGCAGAATTAGTGCTTTTTGTAAACCGAATTTCTATGGTTCTTCAATGGGGCTAGGATGTAAATGTGTTTCTGCTTCAAAGGAAAGCAGCTAGGAGAAAGTTTCTTTTGACAGTGTGTGAGGGAGCTGGAAAGCTGCAGAATGGTGCAGGGGATTCCAGGCTAGGCCATTCCTGGCTGGGTCTCTAAGCAGAAGGAGTGCTTTTTCTAAAGGGCATTTCTATGGTTCTTCAATGGGGCTAGGATGTAAACGTGTTTCTGCTTCAAAGGAAAGCAGCTAGGAGAAAGTTTCTTTTGACAGTGTGTGACGCAGCTGGAAAGCTGCAGGACGGTGCAGGGGATTCCAGGCTAGGCCATTCCTGGCTGGGTCTACACGCAGAAGGAGTGCTTTTTCTAAAGGGCATTTCTATGGTTCTTCAATGGGGCTAGGATGTAAACGTGTTTCTGCTTCAAAGGAAAGCAGCTAGGAGAAAGTTTCTTTTGTCAGTGTGTGACGCAGCTGGAAAGCTGCAGAATGGTGTATGGGACTCCAGGCTAGGTCATTCCTGACTGGGCCTATAAGCAGAAGGAGTGCTTTTTCTAAACGGCATTTCTATGGTTCTTCAATGGGGCTAGGATGTAAACGTGTTTCTGCTTCAAAGGAAAGAAGCTAGGAGAATGTTTCTTTTGCCAGTGTGTGAGGGAGCTGGAAAGCTGCAGAATGGTGCAGGGGATTCCAGGCTAGGCCATTCCTGACTGGGTCTATAAGCAGGAGGAGTGCTTTTTCTAAACGGCATTTCTATGGTTCTTCAATAGGGCTAGGATGTAAACGTGTTTCTGCTTCAAAGGAAAGCAGCTAGGAGAAAGTTTCTTTTGCCAGTGTGTGACACAGCTGGAAAGCTGCAGAATGGTGCAGGGGATTCCAGGCTAGGCCATTCCTGGCTGGGTATACACGCAGAAGGAGTGCTTTTTCTAAAGGGCATTTCTCTGGTTCTTCAATAGGGATAGAATGTAAACGTGTTTCTGCTTGAAAGGAAAGCATCTAGGAGAAAGTTTCTTTTGCCAGTGTGTGACGCAGCTGGAAAGCTACAGAATGGTGCAGAGGATTCCAGGCTAGGCCATTCCTGGGTGGGTCTACACGCAGAAGGAGTGCTTTTTGTAAACCGAATTTCTATGGTTCTTCAATGGGGCTAGGATGTAAACGTGTTTCTGCTTCAAAGGAAAGCAGCTAGGAGAAAGTTTCTTTTGCCAGTGTGTGAGGGAGCTGGAAAGCTGCAGAATGGTGCAGGGGATTCCAGGCTAGGCCATTCCTGGCTGGGTCTATTAGCAGAATGAGTGCTTTTTGTAAATCGAATATCTATGGTTCTTCAATGGGGCTAGGATGTAAACGTGTTTCTGCTTCAAAGGAAAGCAGCTAGGAGAGTGTTTCTGTTGCCAGTGTGTGAGGGAGCTGGAAAGCTGCAGAATGGTGCAGAGGATTCCAGGCTAGGCCATTCCTGGCTGGGTCTACACGCAGAAGGAGTGATTTTTGTAAAGCGAATTTCTATGGTTCTTCAATGGGGCTAGGATGTAAACGTGTTTCTGCTTCAAAGGAAAGCAGCTAGGAGAAAGTTTCTTTTGCCAGTGTGTGAGGGAGCTGGAAAAATACAGAATGGTTCAGGGGATTCCAGGCTTGGTCATTCCTGACTGGGTCTATAAGCAAAAGGAGTGCTTTTTCTAAAGGGCATTTTGTGATGGTTTGGGGGTTACCCCGCCCCCCACACTTTTGAATTTGCCCCAGCTAACTCAGACGGACCCTGGGAATATAGATGAAGCAATTTATTTACAGCTAGCAGAATTTACAAGCAGCTATTTACAATATATACAGTTATATACAATTATATACAGAAATATACAAAGGATAAACAATACAAAAGCACAACTCCCCTCCCAGAAACCTGAGTCCCCAGGAGGGGCTCTCAAACCACCCCAACACCTCCCCCCGGCCCTCTCAACCTTACCCCAGTTCTCAGGAAGAAAAGAGGTGCAGCCAAGAGGTTAGGGAGCAAGGTTAGTAGGAGCAGGGTTAATGAGATGTGACCAGGTCTAAGGCAAAAGCAAGAGTGAGAGACAAAATGGAGAATAAGACTTTCTTCTTCCCAGAGTTCTCAGCGAGACTGTGAGAGAAGTTGACATCAATTGTTTTTCATTTCACTGCCTGTTATCTAGTTCTGTTACCAAAACACTCCAGCTTGCTTCAAACTAGCACAATCCACCCCTGTCTACTTCGCTCAGAGTATCGCTGAGAATTATCCAATCTAATCTAAACCAATATTTACACTAAAACAATATATACAATTCAGTTCACACTTCAATCAGATGTAGGTGATTCAAAAGCTCAGAACAGGGACTCCCAGATGATATTGGGTTTCGTGCTCACGTACTGTAGATTCTATCGTAGATTCTCTCAGTGTTGGGCGCCGATGCTACCTAGAACAGACAACTCCTAACAACTTGAATTTAAACTCTCTCAGCTAAGGTTAGATTTCTCTGTGGAATACACTGGATTTCACCATTCTCCTGCATTACCCAGTATGTATGACCAGGACCTTCAGCAGAAACCACCCCTCGGACAGGTTTCCCTTCGCCCGAAGGAGAAAATACCCAAACAGTTTTCCCTAACAGATTCTTCTCACGTACAACAGGAACTTTATCACCGTCTACTGTTTGGACTAAATCTGATTGTGCAGGTCCTGCTCTATTTACTGAACCTCTACTATTTACCAACCAAGTAGCTTGTGCTAAATGTTTGTCCCAGTTTTTTAGAGTTCCACCCCCCATGGCTTTTAGGGTGGTTTTCAGCAAACCATTGTAGCGTTCAATCTTCCCTGAAGCTGGTGCATAGTAGGGTATATGATAGATCCATTCAATACCATGCTCTTTGGCCCAGTTTTTCACAAGATTGTTCTTGAAATGAGTACCATTGTCTGACTCGATTCTTTCTGGAGTTCCATGTCTCCACAAGATTTGTCTCTCCAAACCAACAATGGTGTTACGTGCAGTAGCATGTGGAACTGGATAGGTTTCCAACCATCCAGTGCTGGCTTCTACCATCGTTAGCACATACTGCTTGCCAGAACGAGATCGAGGTAAAGTGATGTAGTCAATCTGCCAGGCTTCACCATACTTGTACTTTGACCATCTCTCACCATACCATAAGGGCTTGATTCGCTTAGCCTGCTTAATAGCAGCACAAATGTCACAGTCATAGATGACTTGGGTGATAGCGTCCATGGACAAGTCAATTGACCTATCGCGAGCCCATCGGTATGTTCCATCTCTGCCTTGGTGTCCAGATGAATCATGGGCCCACCGAGCTAAGAACAGCTCACCTCGGTGTTTCCAATCAAGGTCAATGTCAAGTTCAGAGTTGGTATCAGCTTGAGCAATCTTAGCAGCTTGGTCTGCCTGCTGGTTGTGGTGATGTTCCTCAGTTGCTCTGCTCTTAGGCATGTGTGCATCTACGTGCCGCACCTTCACTGGAGTTCTCTCCAGCCGTGCATTAATGTCCTGCCATAGATCAGCACACCAAATAGGCTTTCCTTTCCTCTGCCAACCATTCTTCTTCCAGTCCTTTAGCCAACCCCATAGAGCATTGGCTACCATCCACGAGTCGGTGTAGAGGTAAAGGGTAGGCCAATTCTCACGTTCAGCCACATCAAGAGCAAGTTGAACAGCTTTTACCTCAGCGAACTGACTGGATTCTCCTTCGCCATCTTTCGTTTCGGTAACTCTCCTGGTTGGACTCCAAACCGCTGACTTCCATCTTCGCTTGTTCCCAACAAGACGACAGGAACCATCTGTGAACAAAGCATAGTTCTTTTCCTGATCAGAGAGATCACCATAGGGAGGAGCTTCCTCAGCACGAGTTATTTTCTCCTCTGGAGGTTTGGAACAGTCTGTGCCTTCCGGCCAGTTGGTGATCACCTCCACCAGACCAGGTCGGTCAAGATTACCCATTCGCGCTCGTTGGGTTATCAAAGCCATCCATTTAGACCAGGTTGCATCTGTGGCATGATGTGGTGATGAACCTTTGCCCTTGAACATCCAGTTAAGAACTGGCAGTCTAGGAGCTAAAAGCAATTGTGACTCAGTTCCAATCACTTCAGAAGCTGCTTTCACTCCCTCATAGGCTGCTAGGATCTCTTTCTCAGTTGCAGTGTAATTCGTCTCTGAACCTCTGTAACAACGTCCCCAGAAACCAAGTGGACGACCACGTGTCTCATTTGGAGCTCTCTGCCAAAGACTCCAAGTTGGACCATTGTCACTGGCAGCCGTGTACAGAATGTTCTTAATGTCCGGACCAGATCTCACAGGACCCAAGCCCACTGCATGGACTACTTCTCGTTTGATTTGATCAAAGGCTGCTTGTTGTTCAGGTCCCCACTCGAAATTGTTTCTCTTACGAGTCACATCATGCAGAGGTTTGACAATCTGACTGAAACCAGGAATGTGTAGTCTCCAAAATCCCACCACACCAAGAAAAGAAAGTGTGTCCTTCTTACTGGTGGGAACTGCCATGGTAGAGACTTTGTTGATCACATCCTGAGGAATGTAACGGCGACCATCCTGCCACCGCACTCCCAGAAACTGAATTTCTCTGGCAGGTCCTTTGACCTTGTCTCTCTTAATGGCAAAACCTGCTTGCAACAGAATGTCAATGATTTTGTTACCTTTCTCGAAGACTTCCTCAGCAGTTTGGCCCCACACAATGATGTCGTCGATGTACTGGATGTGCTCTGGAGCTTTACCTTTCTCCAGTGCATTGTGGATGACTGAGTGACAGATGGTTGAGCTGTGTTTCCACCCCTGAGGCAAACGATTGAACTGGTACTGGATTCCTCTCCAGGTGAATGCAAACTGAGGCCTGCACTCCTTTGCTATGGGAATAGAGAAGAAAGCATTAGCAATGTCAATGGTTGCATACCACTTAGCCTCCTTCGATTCCAGCTCGTACTGGAGCTCCAGCATGTCTGGCACAGCTGCACTCATGGGTGGTGTCACCTCGTTGAGGGCACGGAAGTCAACTGTGAGTCTCCAGTCGCCCGTAGGTTTACGCACAGGCCAGATGGGACTGTTGAAAGGTGAATGAGCTTTCTCGATGACAGCCTGACTCTCCAGTTGACGAATCAGCTGATGAATGGGCAACAAAGAGTCACGGTTAGTTCTGTACTGCCTATGATGAACAGTTTGAGTTGCAATTGGCACTTCCAGGTCCTCTATGTCATGATGTCCCACAACTGCAGATTCATCAGAAAGTTCAGGTCTAATGGACAATTTCAATTTATCATCCTCAATCTCTACAGATGCTATTCCAAAAGCCCATTTGTGACCCTTAGGATCTTTGAAACAACCTTGTCTCAAAAAGTCAATTCCCAAAATGCAAGGCGCATCAGGACCAGTTACAATAGTATGTGTCTTCCACTCTTTACCAGTTAAACTGATCTCAGCCTCTATCTTAGTTAACTCTTGAGATCCACCAGTGATTCCAAAGATAGAAATGGACTCTGTCCCTTTGCAATTAGATGGCAATAAAGTACACTGAGCACCTGTGTCAACTAAAGCCCTGTATTTCCGAACTCTTGAACTGCCAGGCCACCTAATGAATACATTCCAATAGATTCGGTTCTCTCCACTATCCCTTTCCTCCTCCTGGCTGGAGGCAGGGCACCCCTAATGCTGAACATGGCATGTGGGGTGTACACAGTGATTGGTGTTGTTGTGAGAGGAATTGCAACTGTTGGAACAATTGCAATTGCTCTCGGGAGCTGAAGAAGTGACAGCTACTTTCCTGGCATTACTGCCTCTGTTTCTGCCACTCTGCAGATCCCTGACCCTCTTTGAAAGAGCTGAAGTAGGTTTACCATCCCATTTGTTCATGTTCTCCCCGTATGTGTCACGCAGAAGTATCCACAGTGACGCACGTGATTGCTGCTGTCTGGGTGGAATTTGTCTCCTCCTGGGCTGGAATTGCCTTGCAGGAGGTGGGCGTCTGTTCCTGACTGCAGAAACATTCACCCATTCAGATGATGCAGGAACGGTATCCTTTACCAGATTGGTAATGTTTTTAAGATTCTCCTTCAGTTCTTTCATGGTATCCTCAAAACCATCTTTCATGCCCTTTATTTCAGAAGTCATAGTTTGTATGGCACAAACTAGACCAGAATGTGACAAGCTGTCCTCAATCTGCCTGAGCTGGTCAGTGAATTCACCAACAGTGAAAGATCTTCCATTATCACTCCTTGCTAGGAATTTACTGGCCAAGATGTTAGCATAGGATGAAGGAGCAAGCTTAATCAGCTTCTTCATGAGACCTGTTCCCAAAGGAATATCATCAGGCTCATGAGTGCCATGATCTCCATAAAGCACTTCCTTCACAGCAAACTCCTTCAGAAGCTTAATTCCCTGCTCAACGGTGTTCCACTTCTTGGCAGCCCATGGCAAATCATCTCGGGAAGGATATCTCATAGCCACAGCCAACAGAAGGCGTGTCCACAAGCTAACCCTACCAAGAGGACTTGCTAGGTGTTTGTCCACTCCACTCTCCTTAGTGAGTGGTCCCAGCTGCTTGGCAGACTTGTCTCCTACCTGCAGAGCATTAGCACCAATGCCACGGCATCTCACTAGCCAGCTTAAGATTGGCTCACCTGATTCCCTTGTGTATTCCTTCCTAACTTCCCTGACCTCTCTGAGTGGATCCTTGGAACCCTGGATGTCATCTTCCTCCTCTTCCTCCTGTTGTTCTGGTGGTGCCGGGCCTAACACAATTTTCCTCATAGCATTCCTAAACTCATTGGAACCATCCTCTCTCTTGGCAGCTAACCTCACAGCACTCCTCTCACTTGAGTATTGTTGTCTCAGCACATCTACAAGGTCTCGTAGACTAACTGCCTCCTCATCCTCCTCTTGCTGCTGATCACCAGAGGTCCCATCTCTTACATCCTCCTGTGAACCACTCTTTGTCTTAGCTTTTGCCTTAGCAGGTGCCAGAAGGGCCTGAGCAGCAACAGACTTGGATGTGTCTGCTGGAGGATTTGAATCCTTAGGAGTCTGACCTGAAGCATTTGAATTATTGGAGGTCTGACTTGGAGCATTTGTATCCTTAGGGGTCTGACTTCGAGCTTGTGAGTTCAAATCTGCCTTGCTTTTAACAGGAGGATTTTGGTTCTGGTCTGCTGGCTGGGGGTTTGAATTGGCTGAGCTGGTGTCATTAGGATTTGGACTGACTGGGCTAGCGTTACCAGCATTAGCATTAGCATTAGTGGGATTATTTGCCTGTCCTCCTGGGATGCCTGCCAACCCTGACGTGTTTTGATTGTTGCTAGGAACATTCTGATTTTGGGTATTTGCCTGTGCTCCTGAGGCTCCTGCTAAACTCTGCGGCTTGTTTTGGTTATCCTTATCATTGTTTACGTTATTGGCAGGAACACTGGCTGTGTTCCCAGCACTTGGAGAAGGAGGGGCAGAGGCTGGCAAGGGGGAAGCCGATGACTGTGTTCCCTTGTTTTGCTGTGAAAGAGACTGCTTCTGAGACACAGAATTTTTCCTAGCTCTTACAGAAACTGGTTTTGAATTTTTCACCAATAATGCCAAAATTAATATGAATATTAAAATCATGAGGCAAATATTAAAAATTGTGAGAAGAAAAACAGTTTTACACGAGCATGTACCTAGGCAAACAGTTGGAATTCCTGTCTTAGGCTGAATAACTCTCATTAGAGCCATATTTAAAGCAGAATTTCCATTGATTGTCACATTATTGACCAGAGCTCCTGTAATGTCCTTGGTAATATTCTCAGAGATATTAAAACCAGCATAACCAAGAATAAAATCACCCCAGCTCCAGAACATATCTGAAACCTTAGCTTTAGCCTTATTATAAGCCAGATCAATGAAATAAGCAACAATTTGACCTTTTAACCAACTAAATACCAAGAAAACAAAACCAGACCAGAGCAATGCACCAACCAAATACAATAGCTGCTTGATTAGCTTCATCTTAATTCCCAGAGCTAATTTCCACTCACTGAAATATCTAGCCCCACGTTGGGCGCCAATTAAAAAATGTGATGGTTTGGGGGTTACCCCGCCCCCCACACTTTTGAATTTGCCCCAGCTAACTCAGACGGACCCTGGGAATATAGATGAAGCAATTTATTTACAGCTAGGAGAATTTACAAGCAGCTATTTACAATATATACAGTTATATACAATTATATACAGAAATATACAAAGGATAAACAATACAAAAGCACAACTCCCCTCCCAGAAACCTGAGTCCCCAGGAGGGGCTCTCAAACCACCCCAACACCTCCCCCCGGCCCTCTCAACCTTACCCCAGTTCTCAGGAAGAAAAGAGGTGCAGCCAAGAGGTTAGGGAGCAAGGTTAGTAGGAGCAGGGTTAATGAGATGTGACCAGGTCTAAGGCAAAAGCAAGAGTGAGAGACAAAATGGAGAATAAGACTTTCTTCTTCCCAGAGTTCTCAGCGAGACTGTGAGAGAAGTTGACATCAATTGTTTTTCATTTCACTGCCTGTTATCTAGTTCTGTTACCAAAACACTCCAGCTTGCTTCAAACTAGCACACATTTCTATGGTTCTTCAATGGGGCTAGGATGTAAACGTGTTTCTGCTTCAAAGGAAAGCAGCTAGGAGAAAGTTTCTTTTGCCAGTGTGTGACGCAGCTGGAAAGATGCAGAATGGTGTAGGGGATTCCAGGCTAGGCCATTCCTGGCTGGGTCTACACGCAGAAGGAGTGCTTTTTGTAAACCGAATTTCTATGGTTCTTCAATGGGGCTAGGATGTAAACGTGTTTCTGCTTCAAAGGAAAGCAGCTAGGAGAAAGTTTCTTTTGCCAGTGTGTTACGCAGCTGGAAAGCTGCAGAATGGTGTAGGGGACTCCAGGCTAGGTCATTCCTGACTGAGTCTATAAGCAGAAGGAGTGCTTTTTCTAAACGGCATTTCTATGGTTCTTCATTGGGGCTAGGATGTAAACGTGTTTCTACTTCAAAGGAAAGCAGCCAGGAGAAAGTTTCTTTTACCAGTGTGTGACGCAGCTGGAAAGCTAAAGAATGGTGCAGGGGATTCCAGGCTAGGCCATTCCTGGCTGGGTCTATAAGCAGAATAAGTGCTTTTTGTAAACCGAATTTCTATGGTTCTTCAATGGGGCTAGGATGGAAACGTGTTTCTGCTTCAAAGGAAAGCAGCTAGGAGAAAGTTTCTTTTGTCAGTGTGTGTCGCAGCTGGAAAGCTGCAGAATGGTGTAGGGGATTCCAGGCTTGGTCATTCCTGACTGGGTCTATAAGCAGAAGGAATGCTTTTTGTAAAGCGAATTTCTATGGTTCTTCAATGGGGCTAGGATGTAAACGTGTTTCTGCTTCAAAGGAAAGCAGCTAGGAGAAAGTTTCTTTTGCCAGTGTGTTACCCAGCTGGAAAGCTGCAGAATGGTGCAGGGGATTCCAGGCTAGGCCATTCCTGGCTGGGTCTACACGCAGAAGGAGTGCTTTTTCTAAAGGGCATTTCTCTGGTTCTTCAATGGGGCTAGGATGTAAACGTGTTTCTGCTTCAAAGGAAAGCAGCTAGGAGAAAGTTTCTTTTGCCAGTGTGTGAGGGAGCTGGAAAAATACAGAATGGTTCAGGGGATTCCAGGCCAGGCCATTCCTGGCTGGGTCTACACGCAGAAGGAGTGCTTTTTCTACACGGCATTTCTCTGGTTCTTCAATGGGGCTAGGATGTAAACGTGTTTCTGCTTCAAAGGAAAGCAGCTAGGAGAAAGTTTCTTTTGCCAGGGTGTTATGCAGCTGGAAAGCTGCAGAACGGTGTAGGGGATTCCAGGCTAGGTCATTCCTGACTGGGTCTATAAGCAGAAGGAGTGCTTTTTGTAAAGCGAATTTCTATCGTTCTTCAATGGGGCTAGGATGTAAAGGTGTTTCTGCTTCAAAGGAAAGGAGCTAGGAGAAAGTTTCTTTTGCCAGTGTGTGAGGGAGCTGGAAAAATACAGAATGGTTCAGGGGATTCCAGGCTTGGTCATTCCTGACTGGGTCTATAAGCAAAAGGAGTGCTTTTTGTAAAGCGAATTTCTATGGTTCTTCAATAGGGATAGGATGTAAACGTGTTTCTGCTTCAAAGGAAAGCAGGTAGGAGAAAGTTTCTTTTGCCAGTGTGTGAGGGAGCTGGAAAGCTGCAGAATGGTGTAGGGGATTCCAGTCTAGGCCATTCCTGGCTGGGTCTCTAAGCAGAAGGAGTGCTTTTTCTAAAAGGCATTTCTATGGTTCTTCAATGGGGCTAGGATGTAAACGTGTTTCTGCTTCAAAGGAAAGCAGCTAGGAGAAAGTTTCTTTTGACAGTGTGTGAGGGAGCTGGAAAGCTTCAGAATGGTGCAGAGGATTCCAGGCTAGGCCATTCCTGGGTGGGTCTACACGCAGAAGGAGTGCTTTTTGTAAACCGAATTTCTATGGTTCTTCAATGGGGCTAGGATGTAAACGTGTTTCTGCTTCAAAGGAAAGCAGCTAGGAGAAAGTTTCTTTTGCCAGTGTGTGAGGGAGCTGGAAAGCTGCAGAATGGTGCAGGGGATTCCAGGCTAGGCCATTCCTGGCTGGGTCTATTAGCAGAATGAGTGCTTTTTGTAAATCGAATATCTATGGTTCTTCAATGGGGCTAGGATGTAAACGTGTTTCTGCTTCAAAGGAAAGCAGCTAGGAGAGTGTTTCTGTTGCCAGTGTGTGAGGGAGCTGGAAAGCTGCAGAATGGTGCAGAGGATTCCAGGCTAGGCCATTCCTGGCTGGGTCTACACGCAGAAGGAGTGATTTTTGTAATGCGAATTTCTATGGTTCTTCAATGGGGCTAGGATGTAAACGTGTTTCTGCTTCAAAGGAAAGCAGCTAGGAGAAAGTTTCTTTTGCCAGTGTGTGAGGGAGCTGGAAAAATACAGAATGGTTCAGGGGATTCCAGGCTTGGTCATTCCTGACTGGGTCTATAAGCAAAAGGAGTGCTTTTTCTAAAGGGCATTTCTATGGTTCTTCAATGGGGCTAGGATGTAAACGTGTTTCTGCTTCAAAGGAAAGCAGCTAGGAGAAAGTTTCTTTTGCCAGTGTGTGACGCAGCTGGAAAGATGCAGAATGGTGTAGGGGATTCCAGGCTAGGCCATTCCTGGCTGGGTCTACACGCAGAAGGAGTGCTTTTTGTAAACCGAATTTCTATGGTTCTTCAATGGGGCTAGGATGTAATCGTGTTTCTGCTTCAAAGGAAAGCAGCTAGGAGAAAGTTTCTTTTGCCAGTGTGTTACGCAGCTGGAAAGCTGCAGAATGGTGTAGGGGACTCCAGGCTAGGTCATTCCTGACTGAGTCTATAAGCAGAAGGAGTGCTTTTTCTAAACGGCATTTCTATGGTTCTTCATTGGGGCTAGGATGTAAACGTGTTTCTACTTCAAAGGAAAGCAGCCAGGAGAAAGTTTCTTTTACCAGTGTGTGACGCAGCTGGAAAGCTAAAGAATGGTGCAGGGGATTCCAGGCTAGGCCATTCCTGGCTGGGTCTATAAGCAGAATAAGTGCTTTTTGTAAACCGAATTTCTATGGTTCTTCAATGGGGCTAGGATGTAAACGTGTTTCTGCTTCAAAGGAAAGCAGCTAGGAGAAAGTTTCTTTTGTCAGTGTGTGTCGCAGCTGGAAAGCTGCAGAATGGTGTAGGGGATTCCAGGCTTGGTCATTCCTGACTGGGTCTATAAGCAGAAGGAATGCTTTTTGTAAAGCGAATTTCTATGGTTCTTCAATGGGGCTAGGATGTAAACGTGTTTCTGCTTCAAAGGAAAGCAGCTAGGAGAAAGTTTCTTTTGCCAGTGTGTTACCCAGCTGGAAAGCTGCAGAATGGTGCAGGGGATTCCAGGCTAGGCCATTCCTGGCTGGGTCTACACGCAGAAGGAGTGCTTTTTCTAAAGGGCATTTCTCTGGTTCTTCAATGGGGCTAGGATGTAAACGTGTTTCTGCTTCAAAGGAAAGCAGCTAGGAGAAAGTTTCTTTTGCCAGTGTGTGAGGGAGCTGGAAAAATACAGAATGGTTCAGGGGATTCCAGGCCAGGCCATTCCTGGCTGGGTCTACACGCAGAAGGAGTGCTTTTTCTACACGGCATTTCTCTGGTTCTTCAATGGGGCTAGGATGTAAACGTGTTTCTGCTTCAAAGGAAAGCAGCTAGGAGAAAGTTTCTTTTGCCAGGGTGTTATGCAGCTGGAAAGCTGCAGAACGGTGTAGGGGATTCCAGGCTAGGTCATTCCTGACTGGGTCTATAAGCAGAAGGAGTGCTTTTTGTAAAGCGAATTTCTATCGTTCTTCAATGGGGCTAGGATGTAAAGGTGTTTCTGCTTCAAAGGAAAGTAGCTAGGAGAAAGTTTCTTTTGCCAGTGTGTGAGGGAGCTGGAAAGCTGCAGAATGGTGTAGGGGATTCCAGGCTACGTCATTCCTGACTGGGTCTATAAGCAGAAGGAGTGCTTTTTGCAAAGCGAATTTCTATGGTTCTTCAATAGGGCTAGGATGTAAACGTGTTTCTGCTTCAAAGGAAAGCAGCTAGGAGAAAGTTTCTTTTGCCAGTGTGTGAGGGAGCCGGAAAGCTGCAGAATGGTCCAGAGGATTCCAGGCTAGGCCATTCCTGGCTGGGTCTATAAGCAGAAGGAGTGCTTTTTCTAAACGGCATTTCTATGGTTCTTCAATGAGGCTAGGATGTAAACGTGTTTCTGCTTCAAAGGAAAGCAGCCAGGGGAAAGTTTCTTTTACCAGTGTGTGACGCAGCTGGAAAGCTACAGAATGGTGCAGGGGATTCCAGGCTAGGCCATTCCTGGCTGGGTCTCTAAGCAGAAGGAGTGCTTTTTCTAAAGGGCATTTCTATGGTTCTTCAATGGGGCTAGGATGTAAACGTGTTTCTGCTTGAAAGGAAAGCAGCTAGGAGAAAGTTTCTTTTGCCAGTGTGTGACGCAGCTGGAAAGCTGCAGAATGGTGCAGGGGATTCCAGGCTTCGCCATTCCTGGCTGGGTCTATAAGCAGGAGGAGTGCTTTTTCTAAACGGCATTTCTATGGTTCTTCAATAGGGCTAGGATGTAAACGTGTTTCTGTTTCAAAGGAAAGCAGCTAGGAGAAAGTTTCTTTTGCCAGTGTGTGAGGGAGCTGGAAAGCTACAGAATGATGCAGGGGATTCCAGGCTAGGCCATTCCTGGCTGGGTCTATAAGCAGAAGGAGTACTTTTTGTAAACCGAATTTCTATGGTTCTTCAATGGGGCTAGGATGTAAACGTGTTTCTGCTTGAAACGAAAGGAGATAGGAGAAAGTTTCTTTTGCCAGTGTGTGACGCAGCTGGAAAGCTGCAGAATGGTGTAGGGGATTCCAGGCTAGGTCATTCCTGACTGGGTCTATAAGCAGAAGGATTGCTTTTTGTAAAGCGAATTTGTATGGTTCTTCAATGGGGCTAGGATGTAAACGTGTTTCTGCTTCAAAGGAAAGCAGCTAGGAGAAAGTTTCTTTTGCCAGTGTGTGACGCAACTGGAAAGCTGCAGAAAGGTGTAGGGGATTCCAGGCTAGGTCATTCCTGATTGGGTCTATAAGCAGAATGAGTACTTTTTGTAAACCGAATTTCTATGGTTCTTCAGTGGGGCTAGGATGTAAATGTGTTTCTGCTTCAAAGGAAAGCAGCTAGGAGAAAGTTTCTTTTGCCAGTGTGTGACGCAGCTGGAAAGCTGCAGAATGGTGTAGGGGATTCCAGGCTAGGTCATTCCTGACTGGGTCTATAAGCAGAAGGAGTGCTTTTTGCAAAGCGAATTTCTATGGTTCTTCAATAGGGATAGGATATAAACGTGTTTGTGCTTGAAAGGAAAGCAGCTAGGAGAAAGTTTCTTTTGCCAGTGTGTCAGGGAGCTGGAAAGCTACAGAATGATGCAGGGGATTCCAGGCTAGGCCATTCCTAGCTGGGTCTATAAGCAGAATTAGTGCTTTTTGTAAACCGAATTTCTATGGTTCTTCAATGGGGCTAGGATGTAAACGTGTTTCTGCTTCAAAGGAAAGCAGCTAGGAGAAAGTTTCTTTTGACAGTGTGTGAGGGAGCTGGAAAGCTGCAGAATGGTGCAGGGGATTCCAGGCTAGGCCATTCCTGGCTGGGTCTCTAAGCAGAAGGAGTGCTTTTTCTAAAGGGCATTTCTATGGTTCTTCAATGGGGCTAGGATGTAAACGTGTTTCTGCTTCAAAGGAAAGCAGCTAGGAGAAAGTTTCTTTTGACAGTGTGTGACGCAGCTGGAAAGCTGCAGGACGGTGCAGGGGATTCCAGGCTAGGCCATTCCTGCCTGGGTCTACACGCAGAAGGAGTGCTTTTTCTAAAGGGCATTTCTCTGGTTCTTCAATAGGGATAGAATGTAAACGTGTTTCTGCTTGAAAGGAAAGCAGCTAGGAGAAAGTTTCTTTTGCCAGTGTGTGAGGGAGCTGGAAAGATAGAGAATGGTGCAGGGGATTCCAGGCTAGGCCATTCCTTGCTGGGTCTACACGCAGAAGGAGTGCTTTTTCTAAAGGGCATTTCTATGGTTCTTCAATGGGGCTAGGATGTAAACGTGTTTCTGCTTCAAAGGAAAGCAGCTAGGAGAAAGTTTCTTTTGCCAGTGTGTGACGCAGCCGGAAAGCTACAGAATGGTGCAGGGGATTCCAGGCTAGGCCATTCCTGGCTGGGTCTACACGCAGAAGGAGTGCTTTTTCTAAAGGGCATTTCTATGGTTCTTCAATGGGGCTAGGATGTAAAGGTGTTTCTGCTTCAAAGGAAAGCAGCTAGGAGAAAGTTTCTTTTTCCAGTGTGTGACGGAGCTGGAAAGCTGCAGAATGGTGTAGGGATTCCAGGCTACGTCATTCCTGACTGGGCCTATAAGCAGAAGGAGTGCTTTTTCAAAGCGCATTTCTATGGTTCTTCAATAGGGGCTAGGATGTAAACGTGTTTCTGCTTCAAAGGAAAGCAGCTAGGAGAAAGTTTCTTTTGCCAGTGTGTGAGGGAGCCTGGAAAGCTGCAGAATGGTCCAGAGGGATTCCAGGCTAGGCCATTCCTGGCTGGGTCTATAAGCAGAAGGAGTGCTTTTTCTAAACGGCATTTCTATGGTTCTTCAATGAGGCTAGGATGTAAACGTGTTTCTGCTTCAAAGGAAAGCAGCCAGGGGAAAGTTTCTTTTACCAGTGTGTGACGCAGCTGGAAAGCTACAGAATGGTGCAGGGGATTCCAGGCTAGGCCATTCCTGGCTGGGTCTCTAAGCAGAAGGAGTGCTTTTTCTAAACGGCATTTCTATGGTTCTTCAATGGGGCTAGGATGTAAACGTGTTTCTGCTTGAAAGGAAAGCAGCTAGGAGAAAGTTTCTTTTGCCAGTGTGTGAGGGAGCTGGAAAAATACAGAATGGTTCAGGGGATTCCAGGCCAGGCCATTCCTGGCTGGGTCTACACGCAGAAGGAGTGCTTTTTCTATATCGAATTTCTATGGTTCTTCAATGGGGCTAGGATGTAAACGTGTTTCTGCTTCAAAGGAAAGCAGCTAGGAGAAAGTTTCTTTTGCCAGTGTGTGAGGCCGCTGGAAAGCTGCAGAATGGTGTAGGGGATTCCAGGCTAGGGCATTCCTGACTGGGTCTATAAGCAGAAGGAGTGCTTTTTGTAAAGCGAATTTCTATGGTTCTTCAATGGGGCTAGGATGTAAACGTGTTTCTGCTTCAAAGGAAAGCAGCTAGGAGAAAGTTTCTTTTGCCAGTGTGTGAGGGAGCTGAAAGCTGCAGAATGGTGTAGGGGATTCCAGGCTACGTCATTCCTGACTGGGTCTATAAGCAGAAGGAGTGCTTTTTGCAAAGCGAATTACTATGGTTCTTCAATAGGGCTAGGATGTAAACGTGTTTCTGCTTCAAAGGAAAGTAGCTAGGAGAAAGTTTCTTTTGCCAGTGTGTGAGGGAGCTGGAAAGCTGCAGAATGGTCCAGAGGATTCCAGGCTAGGCCATTCCTGGCTGGGTATATAAGCAGAAGGAGTGCTTTTTCTAAACGGCATTTCTATGGTTCTTCAATGAGGCTAGGATGTAAACGTGTTTCTGCTTCAAAGGAAAGCAGCCAGGAGAAAGTTTCTTTTACCAGTGTGTGGGGGAGCTGGAAAGCTACAGAATGGTGCAAGGGATTCCAGGCTAGGCCATTCCTGGCTGGGTCTCTAAGCAGAAGGAGTGCTTTTTCTAAACGGCATCTCTCTGGTTCTTCAATGGGGCTAGGATGTAAACGTGTTTCTGCTTCAAAGGAAAGCAGCTAGGAGAAAGTTTCTTTTGCCAGTGTGTCAGGGAGCTGGAAAGCTACAGAATGATGCAGGGGATTCCAGGCTAGGACATTCCTAGCTGGGTCTATAAGCAGAATTAGTGCTTTTTGTAAACCGAATTTCTATGGTTCTTCAATGGGGCTAGGATGTAAACGTGTTTCTGTTTCAAAGGAAAGCAGCTAGGAGAAAGTTTCTTTTGCCATTGTGTGAGGGAGCTGGAAAGCTACAGAATGATGCAGGGGATTCCAGGCTAGGCCATTCCTGGCTGGGTCTATAAGCAGAAGGAGTGCTTTTTCTAGAGGGCATTTCTATGTTTCTTCAATGGGGCTAGGATGTAAACGTGTTTCTGCTTGAAACGAAAGGAGATAGGAGAAAGTTTCTTTTGCCAGTGTGTGACGCAGCTGGAAAGCTGCAGAATGGTGTAGGGGATTCCAGGCTAGGTCATTCCGGACTGGGTCTATAAGCAGAAGGATTGCTTTTTGTAAAGCGAATTTGTATGGTTCTTCAATGGGGCTAGGATGTAAACGTGTTTCTGCTTCAAAGGAAAGCAGCTAGGAGAAAGTTTCTTTTGCCAGTGTGTGACGCAACTGGAAAGCTGCAGAATGGTGTAGGGGATTCCAGGCTAGGTCATTCCTGATTGGGTCTATAAGCAGAATGAGTACTTTTTGTAAACCGAATTTCTATGGTACTTCAGTGGGGCTAGGATGTAAACGTGTTTCTGCTTCAAAGGAAAGCAGCTAGGAGAAAGTTTCCTTTGCCAGTGTGTGACGCAGCTGGAAAGCTGCAGAATGGTGTAGGGGATTCCAGGCTAGGTCATTCCGGACTGGGTCTATAAGCAGAAGGATTGCTTTTTGTAAAGCGAATTTGTATGGTTCTTCAATGGGGCTAGGATGTAAACGTGTTTCTGCTTCAAAGGAAAGCAGCTAGGAGAAAGTTTCTTTTGCCAGTGTGTGACGCAACTGGAAAGCTGCAGAATGGTGTAGGGGATTCCAGGCTAGGTCATTCCTGATTGGGTCTATAAGCAGAATGAGTACTTTTTGTAAAACCGAATTTCTATGGTACTTCAGTGGGGCTAGGATGTAAACGTGTTTCTGCTTCAAAGGAAAGCAGCTAGGAGAAAGTTTCCTTTGCCAGTGTGTGACGCAGCTGGAAAGCTGCAGAATGGTGTAGGGGATTCCAGGCTAGGCTATTCCTGACTGGGTCTATAAGCAGAAGGAGTGCTTTTGTAAATGGCATTTCTGTGGTTCTTCAATGGGGCTAGGATGTAAACGTGTTTCTGCTTCAAAGGAAAGCAGCCAGGAGAAAGTTCCTTTTGCAGTGTGTGAGGGAGCTGGAAAGCTACAGAATGGTGCAGGGGATTCCAGGCTAGGCCATTCCTGACTGGGTCTATAAGCAGAAGGAGTGCTTTTTGTAAAGCGAATTTCTATGGTTCTTCAATGGGGCTAGGATGTAAACGTGTTTCTGCTTCAAAGGAAAGCAGCTAGGAGAAAGTTTCTTTTGCCAGTGTGTGAGGGAGCTGGAAAGCTGCAGAATGGTGCAGGGGATTCCAGGCTAGGCCATTCCTGACTGGGTCTATAAGCAGAAGGAGTGCTTTTTCTAAAGGCATTTCTATGGTTCTTCAATGGGGCTAGGATGTAAACGTGTTTCTGCTTCAAAGGAAAGCAGCTAGGAGAAAGTTTCTTTTGCCAGTGTGTGAGGGAGCTGGAAAGCTGCAGAATGGTGCAGGGGATTCCAGGCTAGGCCATTCCTGGCTGGGTCTATAAGCAGAAGGAGTGCTTTTTCTAAAGGCAATTTCTATGGTTCTTCAATGGGGCTAGGATGTAAACGTGTTTCTGCTTCAAAGGAAAGCAGCTAGGAGAAAGTTTCTTTTGCCAGTGTGTGACGGAGCTGGAAAGCTGCAGAATGGTGCAGGGGATTCCAGGCTAGGCCATTCCTGGCTGGGTCTATAAGCAGAAGGAGTGCTTTTTCTAAAGGGCATTTCTATGGTTCTTCAATGGGGCTAGGATGTAAACGTGTTTCTGCTTCAAAGGAAAGCAGCTAGGAGAAAGTTTCTTTTGCCAGTGTGTGACGCAGCTGGAAAGCTGCAGAATGGTGCAGGGGATTCCAGGCTAGGCCATTCCTGGCTGGGTCTATAAGCAGAAGGAGTGCTTTTTCTAAAGGGCATTTCTATGGTTCTTCAATGGGGCTAGGATGTAAACGTGTTTCTGCTTCAAAGGAAAGCAGCTAGGAGAAAGTTTCTTTTGCCAGTGTGTGACGGAGCTGGAAAGCTGCAGAATGGTGCAGGGGATTCCAGGCTAGGCCATTCCTGGCTGGGTCTATAAGCAGAAGGAGTGCTTTTTCTAAACGGCATTTCTATGGTTCTTCAATGGGGCTAGGATGTAAACGTGTTTCTGCTTCAAAGGAAAGCAGCTAGGAGAAAGTTTCTTTTGCCAGTGTGTGAGGAGCTGGAAAGCTACAGAATGGTGCAGGGGATTCCAGGCTAGGCCATTCCTGGCTGGGTCTATAAGCAGAAGGAGTGCTTTTTGTAAAGCGAATTTCTATGGTTCTTCAATGGGGCTAGGATGTAAACGTGTTTCTGCTTCAAAGGAAAGCAGCTAGGAGAAAGTTTCTTTTGCCAGTGTGTGAGGGAGCTGGAAAGCTGCAGAATGGTGCAGGGGATTCCAGGCTAGGCCATTCCTGGCTGGGTCTACACGCAGAAGGAGTGCTTTTTCTAAAGGGCATTTCTATGGTTCTTCAATGGGGCTAGGATGTAAACGTGTTTCTGCTTCAAAGGAAAGCAGCTAGGAGAAAGTTTCTTTTGCCAGTGTGTGAGGGAGCTGGAAAGCTGCAGAATGGTGCAGGGGATTCCAGGCTAGGCCATTCCTGGCTGGGTCTATAAGCAGAAGGAGTGCTTTTTCTAAACGGCATTTCTATGGTTCTTCAATGGGGCTAGGATGTAAACGTGTTTCTGCTTCAAAGGAAAGCAGCTAGGAGAAAGTTTCTTTTGCCAGTGTGTGAGGGAGCTGGAAAGCTGCAGAATGGTGCAGGGGATTCCAGGCTAGGCCATTCCTGACTGGGTCTATAAGCAGAAGGAGTGCTTTTTGTAAAGCGAATTTCTATGGTTCTTCAATGGGGCTAGGATGTAAACGTGTTTCTGCTTCAAAGGAAAGCAGCTAGGAGAAAGTTTCTTTTGCCAGTGTGTGAGGGAGCTGGAAAGCTGCAGAATGGTGCAGGGGATTCCAGGCTAGGCCATTCCTGGCTGGGTCTATAAGCAGAAGGAGTGCTTTTTCTAAAGGGCATTTCTATGGTTCTTCAATGGGGCTAGGATGTAAACGTGTTTCTGCTTCAAAGGAAAGCAGCTAGGAGAAAGTTTCTTTTGCCAGTGTGTGAGGGAGCTGGAAAGCTGCAGAATGGTGCAGGGGATTCCAGGCTAGGCCATTCCTGGCTGGGTCTATAAGCAGAAGGAGTGCTTTTTGTAAACGGAATTTCTATGGTTCTTCAATAGGGGCTAGGATGTAAACGTGTTTCTGCTTCAAAGGAAAGCAGCTAGGAGAAAGTTTCTTTTGCCAGTGTGTGAGGGAGCTGGAAAGCTGCAGAATGGTGCAGGGGATTCCAGGCTAGGCCATTCCTGGCTGGGTCTATAAGCAGAAGGAGTGCTTTTTCTAAACGGCATTTCTATGGTTCTTCAATGGGGCTAGGATGTAAACGTGTTTCTGCTTCAAAGGAAAGCAGCTAGGAGAAAGTTTCTTTTGCCAGTGTGTGAGGGAGCTGGAAAGCTGCAGAATGGTGCAGGGGATTCCAGGCTAGGCCATTCCTGGCTGGGTCTATAAGCAGAAGGAGTGCTTTTTGTAAAGCGAATTTCTATGGTTCTTCAATGGGGCTAGGATGTAAACGTGTTTCTGCTTCAAAGGAAAGCAGCTAGGAGAAAGTTTCTTTTGCCAGTGTGTGAGGGAGCTGGAAAGCTGCAGAATGGTGCAGGGGATTCCAGGCTAGGCCATTCCTGGCTGGGTCTATAAGCAGAAGGAGTGCTTTTTCTAAACGGCATTTCTATGGTTCTTCAATGGGGCTAGGATGTAAACGTGTTTCTGCTTCAAAGGAAAGCAGCTAGGAGAAAGTTTCTTTTGCCAGTGTGTGAGGGAGCTGGAAAGCTGCAGAATGGTGCAGGGGATTCCAGGCTAGGCCATTCCTGGCTGGGTCTATAAGCAGAAGGAGTGCTTTTTGTAAACCGGAATTTCTATGGTTCTTCAATGGGGCTAGGATGTAAACGTGTTTCTGCTTCAAAGGAAAGCAGCTAGGAGAAAGTTTCTTTTGCCAGTGTGTGAGGGAGCTGGAAAGCTGCAGAATGGTGCAGGGGATTCCAGGCTAGGCCATTCCTGGCTGGGTCTATAAGCAGAAGGAGTGCTTTTTCTAAACGGCATTTCTATGGTTCTTCAATGGGGCTAGGATGTAAACGTGTTTCTGCTTCAAAGGAAAGCAGCTAGGAGAAAGTTTCTTTTGCCAGTGTGTGAGGGAGCTGGAAAGCTGCAGAATGGTGCAGGGGATTCCAGGCTAGGCCATTCCTGGCTGGGTCTATAAGCAGAAGGAGTGCTTTTTCTAAACGGCATTTCTATGGTTCTTCAATGGGGCTAGGATGTAAACGTGTTTCTGCTTCAAAGGAAAGCAGCTAGGAGAAAGTTTCTTTTGCCAGTGTGTGACGCAGCTGGAAAGCTGCAGAATGGTGCAGGGGATTCCAGGCTAGGCCATTCCTGACTGGGTCTATAAGCAGAAGGAGTGCTTTTTCTAAACGGAATTTCTATGGTTCTTCAATGGGGCTAGGATGTAAACGTGTTTCTGCTTCAAAGGAAAGCAGCTAGGAGAAAGTTTCTTTTGCCAGTGTGTGACGCAGCTGGAAAGCTGCAGAATGGTGCAGGGGATTCCAGGCTAGGCCATTCCTGGCTGGGTCTACACGCAGAAGGAGTGCTTTTTCTAAAGGGCATTTCTATGGTTCTTCAATGGGGCTAGGATGTAAACGTGTTTCTGCTTCAAAGGAAAGCAGCTAGGAGAAAGTTTCTTTTGCCAGTGTGTGAGGGAGCTGGAAAGCTGCAGAATGGTGCAGGGGATTCCAGGCTAGGCCATTCCTGGCTGGGTCTACATGCAGAAGGAGTGCTTTTTCTAAACGGCATTTCTATGGTTCTTCAATGGGGCTAGGATGTAAACGTGTTTCTGCTTCAAAGGAAAGCAGCTAGGAGAAAGTTTCTTTTGCCAGTGTGTGAGGCAGCTGGAAAGCTGCAGAATGGTGCAGGGGATTCCAGGCTAGGTCATTCCTGACTGGGTCTATAAGCAGAAGGAGTGCTTTTTGTAAAGCGAATTTCTATGGTTCTTCAATGGGGCTAGGATGTAAACGTGTTTCTGCTTCAAAGGAAAGCAGCTAGGAGAAAGTTTCTTTTGCCAGTGTGTGACGGGGCTGGAAAGCTGCAGAATGGTGCAGGGGATTCCAGGCTAGGCCATTCCTGGCTGGGTCTATAAGCAGAAGGAGTGCTTTTTGTAAAGCGAATTTCTATGGTTCTTCAATGGGGCTAGGATGTAAACGTGTTTCTGCTTCAAAGGAAAGCAGCTAGGAGAAAGTTTCTTTTGCCAGTGTGTGAGGGAGCTGGAAAGCTGCAGAATGGTGCAGGGGATTCCAGGCTAGGCCATTCCTGGCTGGGTCTATAAGCAGAAGGAGTGCTTTTTCTAAAGGGCATTTCTATGGTTCTTCAATGGGGCTAGGATGTAAACGTGTTTCTGCTTCAAAGGAAAGCAGCTAGGAGAAAGTTTCTTTTGCCAGTGTGTGAGGCAGCTGGAAAGCTGCAGAATGGTGCAGGGGATTCCAGGCTAGGCCATTCCTGGCTGGGTCTCTAAGCAGAAGGAGTGCTTTTTCTAAACGGCATTTCTATGGTTCTTCAATGGGGCTAGGATGTAAACGTGTTTCTGCTTCAAAGGAAAGCAGCTAGGAGAAAGTTTCTTTTGCCAGTGTGTGAGGGAGCTGGAAAGCTGCAGAATGGTGCAGGGGATTCCAGGCTAGGCCATTCCTGGCTGGGTCTATAAGCAGAAGGAGTGCTTTTTGTAAACGGAATTTCTATGGTTCTTCAATGGGGCTAGGATGTAAACGTGTTTCTGCTTCAAAGGAAAGCAGCTAGGAGAAAGTTTCTTTTGCCAGTGTGTGAGGGAGCTGGAAAGCTGCAGAATGGTGCAGGGGATTCCAGGCTAGGCCATTCCTGGCTGGGTCTATAAGCAGAAGGAGTGCTTTTTGTAAAGCGAATTTCTATGGTTCTTCAATGGGGCTAGGATGTAAACGTGTTTCTGCTTCAAAGGAAAGCAGCTAGGAGAAAGTTTCTTTTGCCAGTGTGTGACGGCAGCTGGAAAGCTGCAGAATGGTGCAGGGGATTCCAGGCTAGGCCATTCCTGGCTGGGTCTATAAGCAGAAGGAGTGCTTTTTGCAAAGCGAATTTCTATGGTTCTTCAATAGGGATAGGATGTAAACGTGTTTCTGCTTCAAAGGAAAGCAGCTAGGAGAAAGTTTCTTTTGCCAGTGTGTGACGCAGCTGGAAAGCTGCAGAATGGTGCAGGGGATTCCAGGCTAGGCATTCCTGGCTGGGTCTATAAGCAGAAGGAGTGCTTTTTGTAAACGGAATTTCTATGGTTCTTCAATGGGGCTAGGATGTAAACGTGTTTCTGCTTCAAAGGAAAGCAGCTAGGAGAAAGTTTCTTTTGCCAGTGTGTGAGGGAGCTGGAAAGCTGCAGAATGGTGCAGGGGATTCCAGGCTAGGCCATTCCTGGCTGGGTCTATAAGCAGAAGGAGTGCTTTTTCTAAACGGCATTTCTATGGTTCTTCAATGGGGCTAGGATGTAAACGTGTTTCTGCTTCAAAGGAAAGCAGCTAGGAGAAAGTTTCTTTTGCCAGTGTGTGAGGCAGCTGGAAAGCTGCAGAATGGTGCAGGGGATTCCAGGCTAGGCCATTCCTGGCTGGGTCTATAAGCAGAAGGAGTGCTTTTTCTAAAGGGCATTTCTATGGTTCTTCAATAGGGGCTAGGATGTAAACGTGTTTCTGCTTCAAAGGAAAGCAGCTAGGAGAAAGTTTCTTTTGCCAGTGTGTGACGCAGCTGGAAAGCTACAGAATGGTGCAGGGGATTCCAGGCTAGGCCATTCCTGGCTGGGTCTACTAAGCAGAAGGAGTGCTTTTTCTAAAGGGCATTTCTATGGTTCTTCAATGGGGCTAGGATGTAAACGTGTTTCTGCTTCAAAGGAAAGCAGCTAGGAGAAAGTTTCTTTTGCCAGTGTGTGACGCAGCTGGAAAGCTGCAGAATGGTGCAGGGGATTCCAGGCTAGGCCATTCCTGGCTGGGTCTATAAGCAGAAGGAGTGCTTTTTCTAAACGGCATTTCTATGGTTCTTCAATGGGGCTAGGATGTAAACGTGTTTCTGCTTCAAAGGAAAGCAGCTAGGAGAAAGTTTCTTTTGCCAGTGTGTGAGGGAGCTGGAAAGCTGCAGAATGGTGCAGGGGATTCCAGGCTAGGCCATTCCTGACTGGGTCTATAAGCAGAAGGAGTGCTTTTTCTAAACGGCATTTCTATGGTTCTTCAATGGGGCTAGGATGTAAACGTGTTTCTGCTTCAAAGGAAAGCAGCTAGGAGAAAGTTTCTTTTGCCAGTGTGTGAGGGAGCTGGAAAGCTGCAGAATGGTGCAGGGGATTCCAGGCTAGGCCATTCCTGGCTGGGTCTATAAGCAGAAGGAGTGCTTTTTCTAAACGGCATTTCTATGGTTCTTCAATGGGGCTAGGATGTAAACGTGTTTCTGCTTCAAAGGAAAGCAGCTAGGAGAAAGTTTCTTTTGCCAGTGTGTGAGGGAGCTGGAAAGCTACAGAATGGTGCAGGGGATTCCAGGCTAGGCCATTCCTGGCTGGGTCTATAAGCAGAAGGAGTGCTTTTTGTAAAGCGAATTTCTATGGTTCTTCAATGGGGCTAGGATGTAAACGTGTTTCTGCTTCAAAGGAAAGCAGCTAGGAGAAAGTTTCTTTTGCCAGTGTGTGAGGGAGCTGGAAAGCTGCAGAATGGTGCAGGGGATTCCAGGCTAGGCCATTCCTGGCTGGGTCTATAAGCAGAAGGAGTGCTTTTTCTAAAGGCATTTCTATGGTTCTTCAATAGGGCTAGGATGTAAACGTGTTTCTGCTTCAAAGGAAAGCAGCTAGGAGAAAGTTTCTTTTGCCAGTGTGTGACGCAGCTGGAAAGCTGCAGAATGGTGCAGGGGATTCCAGGCTAGGCCATTCCTGGCTGGGTCTATAAGCAGAAGGAGTGCTTTTTCTAAACGGCATTTCTATGGTTCTTCAATGGGGCTAGGATGTAAACGTGTTTCTGCTTCAAAGGAAAGCAGCTAGGAGAAAGTTTCTTTTGCCAGTGTGTGACGCAGCTGGAAAGCTGCAGAATGGTGCAGGGGATTCCAGGCTAGGCCATTCCTGACTGGGTCTATAAGCAGAAGGAGTGCTTTTTGTAAAGCGAATTTCTATGGTTCTTCAATAGGGATAGGATGTAAACGTGTTTCTGCTTCAAAGGAAAGCAGCTAGGAGAAAGTTTCTTTTGCCAGTGTGTGTGCAGCTGGAAAGCTGCAGAATGGTGCAGGGGATTCCAGGCTAGGCCATTCCTGGCTGGGTCTATAAGCAGAAGGAGTGCTTTTTCTAAAGGGCATTTCTATGGTTCTTCAATGGGGCTAGGATGTAAACGTGTTTCTGCTTCAAAGGAAAGCAGCTAGGAGAAAGTTTCTTTTGCCAGTGTGTGAGGGAGCTGGAAAGCTGCAGAATGGTGCAGGGGATTCCAGGCTAGGCCATTCCTGGCTGGGTCTATAAGCAGAAGGAGTGCTTTTTGTAAACCGGCATTTCTATGGTTCTTCAATGGGGCTAGGATGTAAACGTGTTTCTGCTTCAAAGGAAAGCAGCTAGGAGAAAGTTTCTTTTGCCAGTGTGTGAGGGAGCTGGAAAGCTGCAGAATGGTGCAGGGGATTCCAGGCTAGGCCATTCCTGGCTGGGTCTATAAGCAGAAGGAGTGCTTTTTCTAAAGGGCATTTCTATGGTTCTTCAATGGGGCTAGGATGTAAACGTGTTTCTGCTTCAAAGGAAAGCAGCTAGGAGAAAGTTTCTTTTGCCAGTGTGTGACGCAGCTGGAAAGCTGCAGAATGGTGTAGGGGATTCCAGGCTAGGTCATTCCTGACTGGGTCTATAAGCAGAAGGAGTGCTTTTTGTAAAGCGAATTTCTATGGTTCTTCAATGGGCTAGGATGTAAACGTGTTTCTGCTTCAAAGGAAAGCAGCTAGGAGAAAGTTTCTTTTGCCAGTGTGTGACGCAGCTGGAAAGCTGCAGAATGGTGCAGGGGATTCCAGGCTAGGCCATTCCTGGCTGGGTCTATAAGCAGAAGGAGTGCTTTTTGTAAACGGCATTTCTATGGTTCTTCAATGGGGCTAGGATGTAAACGTGTTTCTGCTTCAAAGGAAAGCAGCTAGGAGAAAGTTTCTTTTGCCAGTGTGTGACACAGCTGGAAAGCTGCAGAATGGTGTAGGGGATTCCAGGCTAGGCCATTCCTGACTGGGTCTATAAGCAGAAGGAGTGCTTTTTCTAAAGCGAATTTCTATGGTTCTTCAATGGGGCTAGGATGTAAACGTGTTTCTGCTTCAAAGGAAAGCAGCTAGGAGAAAGTTTCTTTTGCCAGTGTGTGACGGCAGCTGGAAAGCTGCAGAATGGTGCAGGGGATTCCAGGCTAGGCCATTCCTGGCTGGGTCTATAAGCAGAAGGAGTGCTTTTTCTAAAGGCATTTCTATGGTTCTTCAATGGGGCTAGGATGTAAACGTGTTTCTGCTTCAAAGGAAAGCAGCTAGGAGAAAGTTTCTTTTGCCAGTGTGTGAGGGAGCTGGAAAGCTGCAGAATGGTGCAGGGGATTCCAGGCTAGGCCATTCCTGGCTGGGTCTATAAGCAGAAGGAGTGCTTTTTCTAAACGGCATTTCTATGGTTCTTCAATGGGGCTAGGATGTAAACGTGTTTCTGCTTCAAAGGAAAGCAGCTAGGAGAAAGTTTCTTTTGCCAGTGTGTGACGGAGCTGGAAAGCTGCAGAATGGTGCAGGGGATTCCAGGCTAGGCCATTCCTGACTGGGTCTATAAGCAGAAGGAGTGCTTTTTCTAAAGCGCATTTCTATGGTTCTTCAATGGGGCTAGGATGTAAACGTGTTTCTGCTTCAAAGGAAAGCAGCTAGGAGAAAGTTTCTTTTGCCAGTGTGTGAGGGAGCTGGAAAGCTGCAGAATGGTGCAGGGGATTCCAGGCTAGGCCATTCCTGGCTGGGTCTATAAGCAGAAGGAGTGCTTTTTGTAAACGGAATTTCTATGGTTCTTCAATGGGGCTAGGATGTAAACGTGTTTCTGCTTCAAAGGAAAGCAGCTAGGAGAAAGTTTCTTTTGCCAGTGTGTGAGGGAGCTGGAAAGCTGCAGAATGGTGCAGGGGATTCCAGGCTAGGCCATTCCTGGCTGGGTCTATAAGCAGAAGGAGTGCTTTTTCTAAACGGCATTTCTATGGTTCTTCAATGGGGCTAGGATGTAAACGTGTTTCTGCTTCAAAGGAAAGCAGCTAGGAGAAAGTTTCTTTTGCCAGTGTGTGAGGGAGCTGGAAAGCTGCAGAATGGTGCAGGGGATTCCAGGCTAGGCCATTCCTGACTGGGTCTATAAGCAGAAGGAGTGCTTTTTGTAAAGCGAATTTCTATGGTTCTTCAATAGGGCTAGGATGTAAACGTGTTTCTGCTTCAAAGGAAAGCAGCTAGGAGAAAGTTTCTTTTGCCAGTGTGTGAGGGAGCTGGAAAGCTGCAGAATGGTGCAGGGGATTCCAGGCTAGGCCATTCCTGGCTGGGTCTATAAGCAGAAGGAGTGCTTTTTCTAAAGGGCATTTCTATGGTTCTTCAATGGGGCTAGGATGTAAACGTGTTTCTGCTTCAAAGGAAAGCAGCTAGGAGAAAGTTTCTTTTGCCAGTGTGTGAGGGAGCTGGAAAGCTGCAGAATGGTGCAGGGGATTCCAGGCTAGGCCATTCCTGGCTGGGTCTATAAGCAGAAGGAGTGCTTTTTCTAAAGGGCATTTCTATGGTTCTTCAATAGGGCTAGGATGTAAACGTGTTTCTGCTTCAAAGGAAAGCAGCTAGGAGAAAGTTTCTTTTGCCAGTGTGTGACGCAGCTGGAAAGCTGCAGAATGGTGCAGGGGATTCCAGGCTAGGCCATTCCTGGCTGGGTCTATAAGCAGAAGGAGTGCTTTTTCTAAACGGCATTTCTATGGTTCTTCAATAGGGGCTAGGATGTAAACGTGTTTCTGCTTCAAAGGAAAGCAGCTAGGAGAAAGTTTCTTTTGCCAGTGTGTGACGGCAGCTGGAAAGCTGCAGAATGGTGCAGGGGATTCCAGGCTAGGCCATTCCTGGCTGGGTCTATAAGCAGAAGGAGTGCTTTTTCTAAACGGCATTTCTATGGTTCTTCAATGGGGCTAGGATGTAAACGTGTTTCTGCTTCAAAGGAAAGCAGCTAGGAGAAAGTTTCTTTTGCCAGTGTGTGAGGGAGCTGGAAAGCTGCAGAATGGTGCAGGGGATTCCAGGCTAGGCCATTCCTGGCTGGGTCTATAAGCAGAAGGAGTGCTTTTTCTAAACGGCATTTCTATGGTTCTTCAATGGGGCTAGGATGTAAACGTGTTTCTGCTTCAAAGGAAAGCAGCTAGGAGAAAGTTTCTTTTGCCAGTGTGTGAGGGAGCTGGAAAGCTGCAGAATGGTGCAGGGGATTCCAGGCTAGGCCATTCCTGGCTGGGTCTATAAGCAGAAGGAGTGCTTTTTCTAAAGCGCATTTCTATGGTTCTTCAATGGGGCTAGGATGTAAACGTGTTTCTGCTTCAAAGGAAAGCAGCTAGGAGAAAGTTTCTTTTGCCAGTGTGTGAGGGAGCTGGAAAGCTGCAGAATGGTGCAGGGGATTCCAGGCTAGGCCATTCCTGGCTGGGTCTATAAGCAGAAGGAGTGCTTTTTCTAAAGGCATTTCTATGGTTCTTCAATGGGGCTAGGATGTAAACGTGTTTCTGCTTCAAAGGAAAGCAGCTAGGAGAAAGTTTCTTTTGCCAGTGTGTGAGGGAGCTGGAAAGCTGCAGAATGGTGCAGGGGATTCCAGGCTAGGCCATTCCTGGCTGGGTCTATAAGCAGAAGGAGTGCTTTTTCTAAAGGGCATTTCTATGGTTCTTCAATGGGGCTAGGATGTAAACGTGTTTCTGCTTCAAAGGAAAGCAGCTAGGAGAAAGTTTCTTTTGCCAGTGTGTGAGGGAGCTGGAAAGCTGCAGAATGGTGCAGGGGATTCCAGGCTAGGCCATTCCTGGCTGGGTCTATAAGCAGAAGGAGTGCTTTTTCTAAACGGCATTTCTATGGTTCTTCAATGGGGCTAGGATGTAAACGTGTTTCTGCTTCAAAGGAAAGCAGCTAGGAGAAAGTTTCTTTTGCCAGTGTGTGAGGGAGCTGGAAAGCTGCAGAATGGTGCAGGGGATTCCAGGCTAGGCCATTCCTGGCTGGGTCTATAAGCAGAAGGAGTGCTTTTTCTAAAGGGCATTTCTATGGTTCTTCAATGGGGCTAGGATGTAAACGTGTTTCTGCTTCAAAGGAAAGCAGCTAGGAGAAAGTTTCTTTTGCCAGTGTGTGAGGGAGCTGGAAAGCTACAGAATGGTGCAGGGGATTCCAGGCTAGGCCATTCCTGACTGGGTCTATAAGCAGAAGGAGTGCTTTTTGTAAAGCGAATTTCTATGGTTCTTCAATAGGGCTAGGATGTAAACGTGTTTCTGCTTCAAAGGAAAGCAGCTAGGAGAAAGTTTCTTTTGCCAGTGTGTGAGGGAGCTGGAAAGCTGCAGAATGGTGCAGGGGATTCCAGGCTAGGCCATTCCTGGCTGGGTCTATAAGCAGAAGGAGTGCTTTTTCTAAAGGGCATTTCTATGGTTCTTCAATGGGGATAGGATGTAAATGTGTTCTGCTTCAAAGGAAAGCAGCTAGGGGAGAAAGTTCTTTGCCAGTGTTGTGACGCAGCTGGAAAGCTGCAGAAGTGGTGCAGGGGGATTCCAGGGCTTGGCCATTCCTGGCTGGTCTACACGCAGAAGGAGTGCTTTTTCTAAAAGGGCATTTCTCTGGTTCTTCAATAGGGATAGAATGTTAACGTGTTTCTGCTTCAAAGGAAAGCAGCTAGGAGAAAGTTTCTTTTGCAGTGTGTGAGGGAGCTGGAAAGCTACAGAATGATGCAGGTGATTCAGGCTAGGGCATTCCTGGCATGGTCTACAAGCAGAAGGAGTGCTTTTTCTAAAGGGCATTTCTATGGTTCTTCAATGGGGCTAGGATGTAAACGTGTTTCTGCTTCAAAGGAAAGCAGCTAGGAGAAAGTTTCTTTTGCCAGTGTGTGACGCAACTGGAAAGCTGCAGAATGGTGTAGGGGATTCCAGGCTAGATCATTCCTGACTGGGTGTATAAGCAGAAGGAGTGCTTTTTCTAAACAGCATTTCTATCGTTCTTCAATGGGGCTAGGATGTAAATGTGTTTCTGCTTCAAAGGAAAGCAGCTAGGAGAAAGTTTCTTTTGCCAGTGTGTGAGGGAGCTGGAAAGCTGCAGAATGGTGCAGGGGATTCCAGGCTAGGCCATTCCTGGCTGGTTCTATAAGCAGAATGAGTGCTTTTTGTATACCGAATTTCTATGGTTCTTCAATGGGGCTAGGATGTAAACGTGTTTCTGCTTCAAAGGAAAGCAGCTAGGAGAAAGTTTCTTTTGCCAGTGTGTGAGGGAGCTGGAAAGCTACAGAATGGTGCAGGGGATTCCAGGCTAGGCCATTCCTGGCGGGGTATATAAGCAGAAGGAGTGCTTTTTCTAAACGGCATTTCTATGGTTCTTCAATAGGGCCAGGATGTAAACGTGTTTCTGCTTCAAAGGAAAGCAGCTAGGAGAAAGTTTCTTTTGCCAGTGTGTGAGGGAGCTGGAAAGCTGCAGAATGGTGCAGGGGATTCCAGGCTAGGACATTCCTGGCTGGGTCTCTAAGCAGAAGGAGTGCTTTTTCTAAAGGGCATTTCTATGGTTCTTCAATGGGGCTAGGATGTAAACGTGTTTCTGCTTGAAAGGAATGCAGCTAGGAGAAAGTTTCTTTTTCCACTGTGTGACGCAGCTGGAAAGCTGCAGGACGGTGCAGGGGATTCCAGGCTAGGACATTCCTGGCTGGGTCTCTAAGCAGAAGGAGTGCTTTTTCTAAAGGGCATTTCTCTGGTTCTTCAATAGGGATAGAATGTAAACGTGTTTCTGCTTGAAAGGAAAGCAGCTAGGAGAAAGTTTCTTTTGCCAGTGTGTGACGCAGCTGGAAAGCTACAGAATGGTGCAGGGGATTCCAGGCTAGGCCATTCCTGGCTGGGTCTATACGCAGAAGGAGTGCTTTTTCTAAAGGGCATTTCTATGGTTCTTCAATGGGGCTAGGATGTAAACGTGTTTCTGCTTCAAAGGAAAGCAGCTAGGAGAAAGTTTCTTTTGCCAGTGTGTGAGGGAGCTGGAAAGCTACAGAATGGTGCAGGGGATTCCAGGCTAGGCCATTCCTGGCGGGGTATATAAGCAGAAGGAGTGCTTTTTCTAAACGGCATTTCTATGGTTCTTCAATAGGGCTAGGATGTAAACGTGTTTCTGCTTCAAAGGAAAGCAGCTAGGAGAAAGTTTCTTTTGCCAGTGTGGAGGGAGCTGGAAAGCTGCAGAATGGTGCAGAGGATTCCAGGCTAGGCCATTCCTGGCTGGGTATATAAGCAGAAGGAGTGATTTTCTAAACGGCATTTCTATGGTTCTTCAATGGGTCTAAGATGTAAACGTGTTTCTGCTTCAAAGGAAAGCAGCCAGGAGAAAGTTTCTTTTACCAGTGTGTGAGGGAGCTGGAAAGCTACAGAATGGTGCAGGGGATTCCAGGCTAGGTCATTCCTGACTGGGTCTATAAGCAGAAGGAGTGCTTTTTGTAAAGCGAATTTCTATGGTTCTTCAATAGGGATAGGATGTAAACGTGTTTCTGCTTCAAAGGAAAGCAGGTAGGAGAAAGTTTCTTTTGCCAGTGTGTGAGGGAGCTGGAAAGCTGCAGAATGGTGCAGGGGATTCCAGGCTAGGCCATTCCTGGCTGGGTCTACACGCAGAAGGAGTGCTTTTTCTAAAGGGCATTTCTCTGGTTCTTCAATAGGGCTAGGATGTAAACGTGTTTCTGCTTCAAAGGAAAGCAGCTAGGAGAAAGTTTCTTTTGCCAGTGTCTGAGGGAGCTGGAAAGCTGCAGAATGGTGCAGTGGATTCCAGGCTAGGCCATTCCTGGATGAGTCTACACGCAGAAGGAGTGCTTTTTCTAAAGGGCATTTCTATGGTTCTTCAATGGGGCTAGGATGGAAATGTGTTTCTGCTTCAAAGGAAAGAAGCTAGGAGAATGTTTCTTTTGCCAGTGTGTGAGGGAGCTGGAAAGCTGCAGAATGGTGCAGGGGATTCCAGGCTAGGCCGTTCCTGACTGGGTCTTTAAGCAGAAGGAGTGCTTTTTCTAAACGGCATTTCTATGTTTCTTCAATAGGGCTAGGATGTAAACGTGTTTCTGCTTCAAAGGAAAGCAGCTAGGAGAAAGTATCTTTTGTCAGTGTGTGAGGGAGCTGGAAAGCTGCAGAATGGTGCAGAGGATTCCAGGCTAGGCCATTCCTGGCTGGGTATATAAGTAGAAGGAGTGCTTTTTCTAAAGGGCATTTCTATGGTTCTTCAATGGGGCTAGGATGTAAACGTGTTTCTGCTTCAAAGGAAAGCAGCCAGGAGAAAGTTTCTTTTACCAGTGTGTGAGGGAGCTGGAAAGCTACAGAATGGTGCAGGGGATTCCAGGCTAGGTCATTCCTGACTGGGTCTATAAGCAGAAGGAGTGCTTTTTGTAAAGCGAATTTCTATGGTTCTTCAATAGGGATAGGATGTAAACGTGTTTCTGCTTCAAAGGAAAGCAGGTAGGAGAACGTTTCTTTTGCCAGTGTGTGAGGGAGCTGGAAAGCTGCAGAATGGTGCAGGGGATTCCAGGCTAGGCCATTCCTGGCTGGGTCTATTAGCAGAATGAGTGCTTTTTTTAAATCGAGTATCTATGGTTCTTCAATGGGGATAGGATGTAAATGTGTTTCTGCTTCAAAGGAAAGCAGCTAGGAGAAAGTTTCTTTTGCCAGTGTGTGACGCAGCTGGAAAGCTGCAGAATGGTGCAGGGGATTCCAGGCTTGGCCATTCCTGGCTGGGTCTACAGGCAGAAGGAGTGCTTTTTCTAAAAGGGCATTTCTCTGGTTCTTCAATAGGGATAGAATGTTAACGTGTTTCTGCTTCAAAGGAAAGCAGCTAGGAGAAAGTTTCTTTTGCCAGTGTGTGAGGGAGCTGGAAAGCTACAGAATGATGCAGGGGATTCCAGGCTAGGCCATTCCTGACTGGGTCTACAAGCAGAAGGAGTGCTTTTCTAAAGGGCATTTCTATGGTTCTTCAATGGGGCTAGGATGTAAACGTGTTTCTGCTTCAAAGGAAAGCAGCTAGGAGAAAGTTTCTTTTGCCAGTGTGTGACGCAACTGGAAAGCTGCAGAATGGTGTAGGGGATTCCAGGCTAGATCATTCCTGACTGGGTCTATAAGCAGAAGGAGTGCTTTTTCTAAACAGCATTTCTATCGTTCTTCAATGGGGCTAGGATGTAAACGTGTTTCTGCTTCAAAGGAAAGCAGCTAGGAGAAAGTTTCTTTTGCCAGTGTGTGAGGGAGCTGGAAAGCTGCAGAATGGTGCAGGGGATTCCAGGCTAGGCCATTCCTGGCTGGTTCTATAAGCAGAATGAGTGCTTTTTGTATACCGAATTTCTATGGTTCTTCAATGGGGCTAGGATGTAAACGTGTTTCTGCTTCAAAGGAAAGCAGCTAGGAGAAAGTTTCTTTTGCCAGTGTGTGAGGGAGCTGGAAAGCTACAGAATGGTGCAGGGGATTCCAGGCTAGGCCATTCCTGGCGGGGTATATAAGCAGAAGGAGTGCTTTTTCTAAACGGCATTTCTATGGTTCTTCAATAGGGCCAGGATGTAAACGTGTTTCTGCTTGAAAGGAAAGCAGCTAGGAGAAAGTTTCTTTTGCCAGTGTGTGAGGGAGCTGGAAAGCTGCAGAATGGTGCAGAGGATTCCAGGCTAGGCCATTCCTGGCTGGGTATATAAGCAGAAGGAGTGATTTTCTAAACGGCATTTCTATGGTTCTTCAATGGGTCTAGGATGTAAACGTGTTTCTGCTTCAAAGGAAAGCAGCCAGGAGAAAGTTTCTTTTACCAGTGTGTGAGGGAGCTGGAAAGCTACAGAATGGTGCAGGGGATTCCAGGCTAGGTCATTCCTGACTGGGTCTATAAGCAGAAGGAGTGCTTTTTGTAAAGCGAATTTCTATGGTTCTTCAATAGGGATAGGATGTAAACGTGTTTCTGCTTCAAAGGAAAGCAGGTAGGAGAAAGTTTCTTTTGCCAGTGTGTGACGCAGCTGGAAAGCTGCAGAATGGTGCAGGGGATTCCAGGCTAGGCCATTCCTGGCTGGGTCTACACGCAGAAGGAGTGCTTTTTCTAAAGGGCATTTCTCTGGTTCTTCAATAGGGATAGAATGTAAACGTGTTTCTGCTTGAAAGGAAAGCAGCTAGGAGAAAGTTTCTTTTGCCAGTGTGTGACGCAGCTGGAAAGCTACAGAATGGTGCAGGGGATTCCAGGCTAGGCCATTCCTGGCTGGGTCTACACGCAGAAGGAGTGCTTTTTCTAAAGGGCATTTCTATGGTTCTTCAATGGGGCTAGGATGGAAACGTGTTTCTGCTTCAAAGGAAAGCAGCTAGGAGAAAGTTTCTTTTGTCAGTGTGTGTCGCAGCTGGAAAGCTGCAGAATGGTGTAGGGGATTCCAGGCTAGGTCATTCCTGACTGGGTCTATAAGCAGAAGGAATGCTTTTTGTAAAGCGAATTTCTATGGTTCTTCAATAGGAATAGGATGTAAGCGTGTTTCTGCTTGAAAGGAAAGCAGCTAGGAGAAGGTTTCTTTTGCCAGTGTGTGACGCAACTCGAAAGCTGCAGAATCCTGTAGGGGATTCCAGGCTAGGCCATTCCTGACTGGGTCTATAAGCAGAATGAGTGCTTTTTGTAAACTGAATTTCTATGGTTCTTCAATGGGGCTAGGATGTAAACGTGTTTCTGCTTCAAAGGAAAGCAGCTAGGAGAAAGTTTCTTTTGCCAGTGTGTTACCCAGCTGGAAAGCTGCAGAATGGTGCAGGGGATTCCAGGCTAGGCCATTCCTGGCTGGGTCTACACGCAGAAGGAGTGCTTTTTCTAAAGGGCATTTCTCTGGTTCTTCAATGGGGCTAGGATGTAAACGTGTTTCTGCTTCAAAGGAAAGCAGCTAGGAGAAAGTTTCTTTTGCCAGTGTGTGAGGGAGCTGGAAAAATACAGAATGGTTCAGGGGATTCCAGGCCAGGCCATTCCTGGCTGGGTCTACACGCAGAAGGAGTGCTTTTTCTACACGGCATTTCTCTGGTTCTTCAATGGGGCTAGGATGTAAACGTGTTTCTGCTTCAAAGGAAAGCAGCTAGGAGAAAGTTTCTTTTGCCAGTGTGTGAGGGAGCTGGAAAGCTGCAGAATGGTGTAGGGGATTCCAGGCTACGTCATTCCTGACTGGGTCTATAAGCAGAAGGAGTGCTTTTTGCAAAGCGAATTTCTATGGTTCTTCAATAGGGATAGGATGTAAACGTGTTTCTGCTTCAAAGGAAAGCAGCTAGGAGAAAGTTTCTTTTTCCAGTGTGTGAGGGAGCTGGAAAGCTGCAGAATGGTCCAGAGGATTCCAGGCTAGGCCATTCCTGGCTGGGTATATACGCAGAAGGAGTGCTTTTTCTAAACGGCATTTCTATGGTTCTTCAATGAGGCTAGGATGTAAACGTGTTTCTGCTTCAAAGGAAAGCAGCCAGGAGAAAGTTTCTTTTACCAGTGTGTGAGGGAGCTGGAAAGCTACAGAATGGTGCAGGGGATTCCAGGCTAGGCCATTCCTGGCTGGGTCTCTAAGCAGAAGGAGTGCTTTTTCTAAAGGGCATTTCTATGGTTCTTCAATGGGGCTAGGATGTAAACGTGTTTCTGCTTCAAAGGAAAGCAGCTAGGAGAAAGTTTCTTTTGCCAGTGTGTGACGCAGCTGGAAAGCTGCAGAATGGTGCAGGGGATTCCAGGCTTCGCCATTCCTGGCTGGGTCTCTAAGCAGAAGGAGTGCTTTTTCTAAACGGCATTTCTATGGTTCTTCAATGGGGCTAGGATGTAAACGTGTTTCTGCTTCAAAGGAAAGCAGGTAGGAGAAAGTTTCTTTTGCCAGTGTGTCAGGGAGCTGGAAAGCTACAGAATGATGCAGGGGATTCCAGGCTAGGACATTCCTAGCTGGGTCTATAAGCAGAATTAGTGCTTTTTGTAAACCGAATTTCTATGGTTCTTCAATGGGGCTAGGATGTAAACGTGTTTCTGTTTCAAAGGAAAGCAGCTAGGAGAAAGTTTCTTTTGCCAGTGTGTGAGGGAGCTGGAAAGCTACAGAATGATGCAGGGGATTCCAGGCTAGGCCATTCCTGGCTGGGTCTATAAGCAGAAGGATTGCTTTTTGTAAAGCGAATTTGTATGGTTCTTCAATGGGGCTAGGATGTAAACGTGTTTCTGCTTCAAAGGAAAGCAGCTAGGAGAAAGTTTCTTTTGCCAGTGTGTGACGCAACTGGAAAGCTGCAGAAAGGTGTAGGGGATTCCAGGCTAGGTCATTCCTGATTGGGTCTATAAGCAGAATGAGTACTTTTTGTAAACCGAATTTCTATGGTTCTTCAGTGGGGCTAGGATGTAAATGTGTTTCTGCTTCAAAGGAAAGCAGCTAGGAGAAAGTTTCTTTTGCCAGTGTGTGACGCAGCTGGAAAGCTGCAGAATGGTGTAGGGGATTCCAGGCTAGGTCATTCCTGACTGGGTCTATAAGCAGAAGGAGTGCTTTTTGCAAAGCGAATTTCTATGGTTCTTCAATAGGGATAGGATATAAACGTGTTTGTGCTTGAAAGGAAAGCAGCTAGGAGAAAGTTTCTTTTGCCAGTGTGTCAGGGAGCTGGAAAGCTACAGAATGATGCAGGGGATTCCAGGCTAGGCCATTCCTAGCTGGGTCTATAAGCAGAATTAGTGCTTTTTGTAAACCGAATTTCTATGGTTCTTCAATGGGGCTAGGATGTAAATGTGTTTCTGCTTCAAAGGAAAGCAGCTAGGAGAAAGTTTCTTTTGACAGTGTGTGAGGGAGCTGGAAAGCTGCAGAATGGTGCAGGGGATTCCAGGCTAGGCCATTCCTGGCTGGGTCTCTAAGCAGAAGGAGTGCTTTTTCTAAAGGGCATTTCTATGGTTCTTCAATGGGGCTAGGATGTAAACGTGTTTCTGCTTCAAAGGAAAGCAGCTAGGAGAAAGTTTCTTTTGACAGTGTGTGACGCAGCTGGAAAGCTGCAGGACGGTGCAGGGGATTCCAGGCTAGGCCATTCCTGGCTGGGTCTACACGCAGAAGGAGTGCTTTTTCTAAAGGGCATTTCTATGGTTCTTCAATGGGGCTAGGATGTAAACGTGTTTCTGCTTCAAAGGAAAGCAGCTAGGAGAAAGTTTCTTTTGTCAGTGTGTGACGCAGCTGGAAAGCTGCAGAATGGTGTATGGGACTCCAGGCTAGGTCATTCCTGACTGGGCCTATAAGCAGAAGGAGTGCTTTTTCTAAACGGCATTTCTATGGTTCTTCAATGGGGCTAGGATGTAAACGTGTTTCTGCTTCAAAGGAAAGAAGCTAGGAGAATGTTTCTTTTGCCAGTGTGTGAGGGAGCTGGAAAGCTGCAGAATGGTGCAGGGGATTCCAGGCTAGGCCATTCCTGACTGGGTCTATAAGCAGGAGGAGTGCTTTTTCTAAACGGCATTTCTATGGTTCTTCAATAGGGCTAGGATGTAAACGTGTTTCTGCTTCAAAGGAAAGCAGCTAGGAGAAAGTTTCTTTTGCCAGTGTGTGACACAGCTGGAAAGCTGCAGAATGGTGCAGGGGATTCCAGGCTAGGCCATTCCTGGCTGGGTATACACGCAGAAGGAGTGCTTTTTCTAAAGGGCATTTCTCTGGTTCTTCAATAGGGATAGAATGTAAACGTGTTTCTGCTTGAAAGGAAAGCATCTAGGAGAAAGTTTCTTTTGCCAGTGTGTGACGCAGCTGGAAAGCTACAGAATGGTGCAGAGGATTCCAGGCTAGGCCATTCCTAGCGGGGTCTACACGCAGAAGGAGTGCTTTTTGTAAACCGAATTTCTATGGTTCTTCAATGGGGCTAGGATGTAAACGTGTTTCTGCTTCAAAGGAAAGCAGCTAGGAGAAAGTTTCTTTTGCCAGTGTGTGAGGGAGCTGGAAAGCTGCAGAATGGTGCAGGGGATTCCAGGCTAGGCCATTCCTGGCTGGGTCTATTAGCAGAATGAGTGCTTTTTGTAAATCGAATATCTATGGTTCTTCAATGGGGCTAGGATGTAAACGTGTTTCTGCTTCAAAGGAAAGCAGCTAGGAGAGAGTTTCTTTTGCCAGTGTGTGAGGGAGCTGGAAAGCTGCAGAATGGTGCAGAGGATTCCAGGCTAGGCCATTCCTGGCTGGGTCTACACGCAGAAGGAGTGATTTTTGTAAAGCGAATTTCTATGGTTCTTCAATGGGGCTAGGATGTAAACGTGTTTCTGCTTCAAAGGAAAGCAGCTAGGAGAAAGTTTCTTTTGCCAGTGTGTGAGGGAGCTGGAAAAATACAGAATGGTTCAGGGGATTCCAGGCTTGGTCATTCCTGACTGGGTCTATAAGCAAAAGGAGTGCTTTTTCTAAAGGGCATTTGTGATGGTTTGGGGGTTACCCCGCCCCCCACACTTTTGAATTTGCCCCAGCTAACTCAGACGGACCCTGGGAATATAGATGAAGCAATTTATTTACAGCTAGCAGAATTTACAAGCAGCTATTTACAATATATACAGTTATATACAATTATATACAGAAATATACAAAGGATAAACAATACAAAAGCACAACTCCCCTCCCAGAAACCTGAGTCCCCAGGAGGGGCTCTCAAACCACCCCAACACCTCCCCCCGGCCCTCTCAACCTTACCCCAGTTCTCAGGAAGAAAAGAGGTGCAGCCAAGAGGTTAGGGAGCAAGGTTAGTAGGAGCAGGGTTAATGAGATGTGACCAGGTCTAAGGCAAAAGCAAGAGTGAGAGACAAAATGGAGAATAAGACTTTCTTCTTCCCAGAGTTCTCAGCGAGACTGTGAGAGAAGTTGACATCAATTGTTTTTCATTTCACTGCCTGTTATCTAGTTCTGTTACCAAAACACTCCAGCTTGCTTCAAACTAGCACAATCCACCCCTGTCTACTTCGCTCAGAGTATCGCTGAGAATTATCCAATCTAATCTAAACCAATATTTACACTAAAACAATATATACAATTCAGTTCACACTTCAATCAGATGTAGGTGATTCAAAAGCTCAGAACAGGGACTCCCAGATGATATTGGGTTTCGTGCTCACGTACTGTAGATTCTATCGTAGATTCTCTCAGTGTTGGGCGCCGATGCTACCTAGAACAGACAACTCCTAACAACTTGAATTTAAACTCTCTCAGCTAAGGTTAGATTTCTCTGTGGAATACACTGGATTTCACCATTCTCCTGCATTACCCAGTATGTATGACCAGGACCTTCAGCAGAAACCACCCCTCGGACAGGTTTCCCTTCGCCCGAAGGAGAAAATACCCAAACAGTTTTCCCTAACAGATTCTTCTCACGTACAACAGGAACTTTATCACCGTCTACTGTTTGGACTAAATCTGATTGTGCAGGTCCTGCTCTATTTACTGAACCTCTACTATTTACCAACCAAGTAGCTTGTGCTAAATGTTTGTCCCAGTTTTTTAGAGTTCCACCCCCCATGGCTTTTAGGGTGGTTTTCAGCAAACCATTGTAGCGTTCAATCTTCCCTGAAGCTGGTGCATAGTAGGGTATATGATAGATCCATTCAATACCATGCTCTTTGGCCCAGTTTTTCACAAGATTGTTCTTGAAATGAGTACCATTGTCTGACTCGATTCTTTCTGGAGTTCCATGTCTCCACAAGATTTGTCTCTCCAAACCAACAATGGTGTTACGTGCAGTAGCATGTGGAACTGGATAGGTTTCCAACCATCCAGTGCTGGCTTCTACCATCGTTAGCACATACTGCTTGCCAGAACGAGATCGAGGTAAAGTGATGTAGTCAATCTGCCAGGCTTCACCATACTTGTACTTTGACCATCTCTCACCATACCATAAGGGCTTGATTCGCTTAGCCTGCTTAATAGCAGCACAAATGTCACAGTCATAGATGACTTGGGTGATAGCGTCCATGGACAAGTCAATTGACCTATCGCGAGCCCATCGGTATGTTCCATCTCTGCCTTGGTGTCCAGATGAATCATGGGCCCACCGAGCTAAGAACAGCTCACCTCGGTGTTTCCAATCAAGGTCAATGTCAAGTTCAGAGTTGGTATCAGCTTGAGCAATCTTAGCAGCTTGGTCTGCCTGCTGGTTGTGGTGATGTTCCTCAGTTGCTCTGCTCTTAGGCATGTGTGCATCTACGTGCCGCACCTTCACTGGAGTTCTCTCCAGCCGTGCATTAATGTCCTGCCATAGATCAGCACACCAAATAGGCTTTCCTTTCCTCTGCCAACCATTCTTCTTCCAGTCCTTTAGCCAACCCCATAGAGCATTGGCTACCATCCACGAGTCGGTGTAGAGGTAAAGGGTAGGCCAATTCTCACGTTCAGCCACATCAAGAGCAAGTTGAACAGCTTTTACCTCAGCGAACTGACTGGATTCTCCTTCGCCATCTTTCGTTTCGGTAACTCTCCTGGTTGGACTCCAAACCGCTGACTTCCATCTTCGCTTGTTCCCAACAAGACGACAGGAACCATCTGTGAACAAAGCATAGTTCTTTTCCTGATCAGAGAGATCACCATAGGGAGGAGCTTCCTCAGCACGAGTTATTTTCTCCTCTGGAGGTTTGGAACAGTCTGTGCCTTCCGGCCAGTTGGTGATCACCTCCACCAGACCAGGTCGGTCAAGATTACCCATTCGCGCTCGTTGGGTTATCAAAGCCATCCATTTAGACCAGGTTGCATCTGTGGCATGATGTGGTGATGAACCTTTGCCCTTGAACATCCAGTTAAGAACTGGCAGTCTAGGAGCTAAAAGCAATTGTGACTCAGTTCCAATCACTTCAGAAGCTGCTTTCACTCCCTCATAGGCTGCTAGGATCTCTTTCTCAGTTGCAGTGTAATTCGTCTCTGAACCTCTGTAACAACGTCCCCAGAAACCAAGTGGACGACCACGTGTCTCATTTGGAGCTCTCTGCCAAAGACTCCAAGTTGGACCATTGTCACTGGCAGCCGTGTACAGAATGTTCTTAATGTCCGGACCAGATCTCACAGGACCCAAGCCCACTGCATGGACTACTTCTCGTTTGATTTGATCAAAGGCTGCTTGTTGTTCAGGTCCCCACTCGAAATTGTTTCTCTTACGAGTCACATCATGCAGAGGTTTGACAATCTGACTGAAACCAGGAATGTGTAGTCTCCAAAATCCCACCACACCAAGAAAGAAAGTGTGTCCTTCTTACTGGTGGGAACTGCCATGGTAGAGACTTTGTTGATCACATCCTGAGGAATGTAACGGCGACCATCCTGCCACCGCACTCCCAGAAACTGAATTTCTCTGGCAGGTCCTTTGACCTTGTCTCTCTTAATGGCAAAACCTGCTTGCAACAGAATGTCAATGATTTTGTTACCTTTCTCGAAGACTTCCTCAGCAGTTTGGCCCCACACAATGATGTCGTCGATGTACTGGATGTGCTCTGGAGCTTTACCTTTCTCCAGTGCATTGTGGATGACTGAGTGACAGATGGTTGAGCTGTGTTTCCACCCCTGAGGCAAACGATTGAACTGGTACTGGATTCCTCTCCAGGTGAATGCAAACTGAGGCCTGCACTCCTTTGCTATGGGAATAGAGAAGAAAGCATTAGCAATGTCAATGGTTGCATACCACTTAGCCTCCTTCGATTCCAGCTCGTACTGGAGCTCCAGCATGTCTGGCACAGCTGCACTCATGGGTGGTGTCACCTCGTTGAGGGCACGGAAGTCAACTGTGAGTCTCCAGTCGCCCGTAGGTTTACGCACAGGCCAGATGGGACTGTTGAAAGGTGAATGAGCTTTCTCGATGACAGCCTGACTCTCCAGTTGACGAATCAGCTGATGAATGGGCAACAAAGAGTCACGGTTAGTTCTGTACTGCCTATGATGAACAGTTTGAGTTGCAATTGGCACTTCCAGGTCCTCTATGTCATGATGTCCCACAACTGCAGATTCATCAGAAAGTTCAGGTCTAATGGACAATTTCAATTTATCATCCTCAATCTCTACAGATGCTATTCCAAAAGCCCATTTGTGACCCTTAGGATCTTTGAAACAACCTTGTCTCAAAAAGTCAATTCCCAAAATGCAAGGCGCATCAGGACCAGTTACAATAGTATGTGTCTTCCACTCTTTACCAGTTAAACTGATCTCAGCCTGTATCTTAGTTAACTCTTGAGATCCACCAGTGATTCCAAAGATAGAAATGGACTCTGTCCCTTTGCAATTAGATGGCAATAAAGTACACTGAGCACCTGTGTCAACTAAAGCCCTGTATTTCCGAACTCTTGAACTGCCAGGCCACCTAATGAATACATTCCAATAGATTCGGTTCTCTCCACTATCCCTTTCCTCCTCCTGGCTGGAGGCAGGGCACCCCTAATGCTGAACATGGCATGTGGGGTGTACACAGTGATTGGTGTTGTTGTGAGAGGAATTGCAACTGTTGGAACAATTGCAATTGCTCTCGGGAGCTGAAGAAGTGACAGCTACTTTCCTGGCATTACTGCCTCTGTTTCTGCCACTCTGCAGATCCCTGACCCTCTTTGAAAGAGCTGAAGTAGGTTTACCATCCCATTTGTTCATGTTCTCCCCGTATGTGTCACGCAGAAGTATCCACAGTGACGCACGTGATTGCTGCTGTCTGGGTGGAATTTGTCTCCTCCTGGGCTGGAATTGCCTTGCAGGAGGTGGGCGTCTGTTCCTGACTGCAGAAACATTCACCCATTCAGATGATGCAGGAACGGTATCCTTTACCAGATTGGTAATGTTTTTAAGATTCTCCTTCAGTTCTTTCATGGTATCCTCAAAACCATCTTTCATGCCCTTTATTTCAGAAGTCATAGTTTGTATGGCACAAACTAGACCAGAATGTGACAAGCTGTCCTCAATCTGCCTGAGCTGATCAGTGAATTCACCAACAGTGAAAGATCTTCCATTATCACTCCTTGATAGAAACTTACTGGCCAAGATGTTAGCATAGGATGAAGGAGCAAGCTTAATCAGCTTCTTCATGAGACCTGTTCCCAAAGGAATATCATCAGGCTCATGAGTGCCATGATCTCCATAAAGCACTTCCTTCACAGCAAACTCCTTCAGAAGCTTAATTCCCTGCTCAACGGTGTTCCACTTCTTGGCAGCCCATGGCAAATCATCTCGGGAAGGATATCTCATAGCCACAGCCAACAGAAGGCGTGTCCACAAGCTAACCCTACCAAGAGGACTTGCTAGGTGTTTGTCCACTCCACTCTCCTTAGTGAGTGGTCCCAGCTGCTTGGCAGACTTGTCTCCTACCTGCAGAGCATTAGCACCAATGCCACGGCATCTCACTAGCCAGCTTAGGATTGGCTCACCTGATTCCCTTGTGTATTCCTTCCTAACTTCCCTGACCTCTCTGAGTGGATCCTTGGAACCCTGGATGTCATCTTCCTCCTCTTCCTCCTGTTGTTCTGGTGGTGCCGGGCCTAACACAATTTTCCTCATAGCATTCCTAAACTCATTGGAACCATCCTCTCTCTTGGCAGCTAACCTCACAGCACTCCTCTCACTTGAGTATTGTTGTCTCAGCACATCTACAAGGTCTCGTAGACTAACTGCCTCCTCATCCTCCTCTTGCTGCTGATCACCAGAGGTCCCATCTCTTACATCCTCCTGTGAACCACTCTTTGTCTTAGCTTTTGCCTTAGCAGGTGCCAGAAGGGCCTGAGCAGCAACAGACTTGGATGTGTCTGCTGGAGGATTTGAATCCTTAGGAGTCTGACCTGAAGCATTTGAATTATTGGAGGTCTGACTTGGAGCATTTGTATCCTTAGGGGTCTGACTTCGAGCTTGTGAGTTCAAATCTGCCTTGCTTTTAACAGGAGGATTTTGGTTCTGGTCTGCTGGCTGGGGGTTTGAATTGGCTGAGCTGGTGTCATTAGGATTTGGACTGACTGGGCTAGCGTTACCAGCATTAGCATTAGCATTAGTGGGATTATTTGCCTGTCCTCCTGGGATGCCTGCCAACCCTGACGTGTTTTGATTGTTGCTAGGAACATTCTGATTTTGGGTATTTGCCTGTGCTCCTGAGGCTCCTGCTAAACTCTGCGGCTTGTTTTGGTTATCCTTATCATTGTTTACGTTATTGGCAGGAACACTGGCTGTGTTCCCAGCACTTGGAGAAGGAGGGGCAGAGGCTGGCAAGGGGGAAGCCGATGACTGTGTTCCCTTGTTTTGCTGTGAAAGAGACTGCTTCTGAGACACAGAATTTTTCCTAGCTCTTACAGAAACTGGTTTTGAATTTTTCACCAATAATGCCAAAATTAATATGAATATTAAAATCATGAGGCAAATATTAAAAATTGTGAGAAGAAAAACAGTTTTACACGAGCATGTACCTAGGCAAACAGTTGGAATTCCTGTCTTAGGCTGAATAACTCTCATTAGAGCCATATTTAAAGCAGAATTTCCATTGATTGTCACATTATTGACCAGAGCTCCTGTAATGTCCTTGGTAATATTCTCAGAGATATTAAAACCAGCATAACCAAGAATAAAATCACCCCAGCTCCAGAACATATCTGAAACCTTAGCTTTAGCCTTATTATAAGCCAGATCAATGAAATAAGCAACAATTTGACCTTTTAACCAACTAAATACCAAGAAAACAAAACCAGACCAGAGCAATGCACCAACCAAATACAATAGCTGCTTGATTAGCTTCATCTTAATTCCCAGAGCTAATTTCCACTCACTGAATATCTAGCCCCACGTTGGGCGCCAATTAAAAAATGTGATGGTTTGGGGGTTACCCCGCCCCCCCACACTTTTGAATTTGCCCCAGCTAACTCAGACGGACCCTGGGAATATAGATGAAGCAATTTATTTACAGCTAGGAGAATTTACAAGCAGCTATTTACAATATATACAGTTATATACAATTATATACAGAAATATACAAAGGATAAACAATACAAAAGCACAACTCCCCTCCCAGAAACCTGAGTCCCCAGGAGGGGCTCTCAAACCACCCCAACACCTCCCCCCGGCCCTCTCAACCTTACCCCAGTTCTCAGGAAGAAAAGAGGTGCAGCCAAGAGGTTAGGGAGCAAGGTTAGTAGGAGCAGGGTTAATGAGATGTGACCAGGTCTAAGGCAAAAGCAAGAGTGAGAGACAAAATGGAGAATAAGACTTTCTTCTTCCCAGAGTTCTCAGCGAGACTGTGAGAGAAGTTGACATCAATTGTTTTTCATTTCACTGCCTGTTATCTAGTTCTGTTACCAAAACACTCCAGCTTGCTTCAAACTAGCACACATTTCTATGGTTCTTCAATGGGGCTAGGATGTAAACGTGTTTCTGCTTCAAAGGAAAGCAGCTAGGAGAAAGTTTCTTTTGCCAGTGTGTGACGCAGCTGGAAAGATGCAGAATGGTGTAGGGGATTCCAGGCTAGGCCATTCCTGGCTGGGTCTACACGCAGAAGGAGTGCTTTTTGTAAACCGAATTTCTATGGTTCTTCAATGGGGCTAGGATGTAATCGTGTTTCTGCTTCAAAGGAAAGCAGCTAGGAGAAAGTTTCTTTTGCCAGTGTGTTACGCAGCTGGAAAGCTGCAGAATGGTGTAGGGGACTCCAGGCTAGGTCATTCCTGACTGAGTCTATAACAGAAGGAGTGCTTTTTCTAAACGGCATTTCTATGGTTCTTCAATGGGGCTAGGATGTAAACGTGTTTCTGCTTCAAAGGAAAGCAGCCAGGAGAAAGTTTCTTTTACCAGTGTGTGACGCAGCTGGAAAGCTACAGAATGGTGCAGGGGATTCCAGGCTAGGCCATTCCTGGCTGGGTCTATAAGCAGAATGAGTGCTTTTTGTAAACCGAATTTCTATGGTTCTTCAATGGGGCTAGGATGGAAACGTGTTTCTGCTTCAAAGGAAAGCAGCTAGGAGAAAGTTTCTTTTGTCAGTGTGTGTCGCAGCTGGAAAGCTGCAGAATGGTGTAGGGGATTCCAGGCTTGGTCATTCCTGACTGGGTCTATAAGCAGAAGGAATGCTTTTTGTAAAGCGAATTTCTATGGTTCTTCAATGGGGCTAGGATGTAAACGTGTTTCTGCTTCAAAGGAAAGCAGCTAGGAGAAAGTTTCTTTTGCCAGTGTGTTACCCAGCTGGAAAGCTGCAGAATGGTGCAGGGGATTCCAGGCTAGGCCATTCCTGGCTGGGTCTACACGCAGAAGGAGTGCTTTTTCTAAAGGGCATTTCTCTGGTTCTTCAATGGGGCTAGGATGTAAACGTGTTTCTGCTTCAAAGGAAAGCAGCTAGGAGAAAGTTTCTTTTGCCAGTGTGTGAGGGAGCTGGAAAAATACAGAATGGTTCAGGGGATTCCAGGCCAGGCCATTCCTGGCTGGGTCTACACGCAGAAGGAGTGCTTTTTCTACACGGCATTTCTCTGGTTCTTCAATGGGGCTAGGATGTAAACGTGTTTCTGCTTCAAAGGAAAGCAGCTAGGAGAAAGTTTCTTTTGCCAGGGTGTTATGCAGCTGGAAAGCTGCAGAATGGTGTAGGGGATTCCAGGCTAGGTCATTCCTGACTGGGTCTATAAGCAGAAGGAGTGCTTTTTGTAAAGCGAATTTCTATGGTTCTTCAATGGGGCTAGGATGTAAAGGTGTTTCTGCTTCAAAGGAAAGGAGCTAGGAGAAAGTTTCTTTTGCCAGTGTGTGAGGGAGCTGGAAAAATACAGAATGGTTCAGGGGATTCCAGGCTTGGTCATTCCTGACTGGGTCTATAAGCAGAAGGAGTGCTTTTTGTAAAGCGAATTTCTATGGTTCTTCAATAGGGATAGGATGTAAACGTGTTTCTGCTTCAAAGGAAAGCAGGTAGGAGAAAGTTTCTTTTGCCAGTGTGTGAGGGAGCTGGAAAGCTGCAGAATGGTGTAGGGGATTCCAGTCTAGGCCATTCCTGGCTGGGTCTCTAAGCAGAAGGAGTGCTTTTTCTAAAAGGCATTTCTATGGTTCTTCAATGGGGCTAGGATGTAAACGTGTTTCTGCTTCAAAGGAAAGCAGCTAGGAGAAAGTTTCTTTTGACAGTGTGTGAGGGAGCTGGAAAGCTTCAGAATGGTGCAGAGGATTCCAGGCTAGGCCATTCCTGGGTGGGTCTACACGCAGAAGGAGTGCTTTTTGTAAACCGAATTTCTATGGTTCTTCAATGGGGCTAGGATGTAAACGTGTTTCTGCTTCAAAGGAAAGCAGCTAGGAGAAAGTTTCTTTTGCCAGTGTGTGAGGGAGCTGGAAAGCTGCAGAATGGTGCAGGGGATTCCAGGCTAGGCCATTCCTGGCTGGGTCTATTAGCAGAATGAGTGCTTTTTGCAAAGGAATATCTATGGTTCTTCAATGGGGCTAGGATGTAAACGTGTTTCTGCTTCAAAGGAAAGCAGCTAGGAGAGTGTTCTGTTGCCAGTGTGTGAGGGAGCTGGAAAGCTGCAGAATGGTGCAGAGGATTCCAGGCTAGGCCATTCCTGGCTGGGTCTACACGCAGAAGGAGTGATTTTTGTAAACCGAATTTCTATGGTTCTTCAATGGGGCTAGGATGTAAACGTGTTTCTGCTTCAAAGGAAAGCAGCTAGGAGAAAGTTTCTTTTGCCAGTGTGTGAGGGAGCTGGAAAAATACAGAATGGTTCAGGGGATTCCAGGCTTGGTCATTCCTGACTGGGTCTATAAGCAGAAGGAGTTGCTTTTTCTAAAGGGCATTTCTATGGTTCTTCAATGGGGCTAGGATGTAAACGTGTTTCTGCTTCAAAGGAAAGCAGCTAGGAGAAAGTTTCTTTTGCCAGTGTGTGACGCAGCTGGAAAGATGCAGAATGGTGTAGGGGATTCCAGGCTAGGCCATTCCTGGCTGGGTCTACACGCAGAAGGAGTGCTTTTTTGTAAACCGAATTTCTATGGTTCTTCAATAGGGATAGGATGTAATCGTGTTTCTGCTTCAAAGGAAAGCAGCTAGGAGAAAGTTTCTTTTGCCAGTGTGTTACGCAGCTGGAAAGCTGCAGAATGGTGTAGGGGACTCCAGGCTAGGTCATTCCTGACTGAGTCTATAAACAGAAGGAGTGCTTTTTCTAAACGGCATTTCTATGGTTCTTCATTGGGGCTAGGATGTAAACGTGTTTCTACTTCAAGGAAAGCAGCAGGAGAAAGTTTCTTTTACCAGTGTGTGGACGCAGCTGGAAAGCTAAAGAATGGTGCAGGGGATTCCAGGCTAGGCCATTCCTGGCTGGGTCTATAAGCAGAATAAGTGCTTTTTGTAAACCGAATTTCTATGGTTCTTCAATGGGGCTAGGATGGAAACGTGTTTCTGCTTCAAAGGAAAGCAGCTAGGAGAAAGTTTTCTTTTGTCAGTGTGTGTCGCAGCTGGAAAGCTGCAGAATGGTGTAGGGGATTCCAGGCTTGGTCATTCCTGACTGGGTCTATAAGCAGAAGGAATGCTTTTTGTAAAGCGAATTTCTATGGTTCTTCAATGGGGCTAGGATGTAAACGTGTTTCTGCTTCAAAGGAAAGCAGCTAGGAGAAAGTTTCTTTTGCCAGTGTGTTACCGAGCTGGAAAGCTGCAGAATGGTGCAGGGGATTCCAGGCTAGGCCATTCCTGACTGGGTCTACAGCAGAAGGAGTGCTTTTTTCTAACGGCATTTCTATGTGTGATGGTTTGGGGGTTACCCCGCCCCTCCCACACTTTGTATTTGCCCCAGCTAACTCAGACGGACCCTGGGAATATAGATGAAGCAATTTATTTACAGCTAGCAGAATTTACAAGCAGCTATTTACAATATATACAGTTATATACAATTATATACAGAAATATACAAAGGAAAAAACTTAAAGCACAACTCCCCTCCCAGAAACCTGAGTCCCCAGGAGGGGCTCTCAAACCACCCCAACACCTCCCCCCGGCCCTCTCAACCTTACCCCAGTTCTCAGGAAGAAGAGAGGTGCAGCCAAGAGGTTAGGGAGCAAGGTTAGTCAGGAGCAGGGCTAATGAGATGTGAACCAGGTCTAAGGCCAAAGCAAGACGTGACGAAACAAATGGAGAATGTTTCTTCTTCTTCCCAGAGCTCTCCCAGCGAGACTGTGAGAGAATTTGACATCAGTTGTTATTCCTTTTCACTGTCCATTATCTAGTTCTGTTACCAAACACTTTCCAGCTTGCTTCAAACTTGCACAATCACCCCTGTCTACTTCGCTCAGAGTATCGCTGAGGAATTACTCCAATCTAATCTAAACCATATTTACACTAAAAACATATAATACAAGTTCAGTTCACACTTCAATCAGATGTAGGTGATTCAAAAGCTCAGAACAGGGACTTCCAGGTGATTTTGGGTTCATGTACACGTACATGTAGATTCTATCGTAGATTCTCTCAGTGTTAGGCGCCAATGTTACCTAGAATAGAAAACTCCTAACAACTTAAATTTAAACTCTCTCAGCTAAGGTTAAATTTCTCTGTGGAATACACTGGATTTCACCATTCTCCTGCATTACCCAGTATGTGTGACCAGGACCTTCAGCCAGAAACCACCCTCGGACAGGTTTCCCTTCGCCCGAAGGAGAAAATACCCAAACAGTTTTCCCTAACAGATTCTTCTCACGTACAACAGGAACTTTATCACCGTCTACTGTTTGGACCAAATCTGATTGTGCAGGTCCCTGCTCTGTTTACTGAACCTCTCCTATTTACCAACAGGTAGCTTCTGCTAAATGTTTGTCCAGTTTTTCCAGAGTTCCACCCCCCATGGCTTTGAGGGTGGTTTTCAGGCAACCATTGTAGCGCTCATTCTTCCCTGAAGCTGGTGCATAGTAGGGTATGTGATGATCCATTCAATACATGCTCTTTGGCCAGTTTTTCACAAGATCTGTTCTTGAAATGAGTACCATTGTCTGACTCAATTCTCTCTGGGTTCCTTTCCTCCACCAAGATCTGTCCTCTCCAAACCAACAATGGTGTTACGTGCAGTAGCATGTGGGAACTGGATAGGTTTCCAACCATCCAGTGCTGGCTTCTACCATCGTTAGCACATACTGCTTGCCAAGAACGAGAATCGAGGTAAAGTGATGTAGTCAATCTGCCAGGCTTCACCATACTTGTACTTTGACCATCTCTCACCATACCATATAAGGGCTTGATTCGCTTAGCCTGCTTAATAGCAGCACAAATGTCACAGTCATAGATGACTTGGGTGATAGCGTCCATGGACAAGTCAATTGACCTATCACGAGCCCATCGGTATGTTCCATCTCTGCCTTGATGTCCAGATGAGTCATGGGCCCCACCGAGCTAAGAACAGCTCACCTCGGTGTTTTCAATCAAGGTCAATGTCAAGTTCAGAGTTGGTATCACTTGAGCAATCTTAGCAGCTTGATCTGCCTTCTGGTATGTTGATGTTCTTCAGTTGCTCTGCTCTTAGGCATGTGGTGCGTCAACGTGCCGCACCTTCACTGGAATTTTCTCCAGCCGTGCATCGATGTCCTGCCATAGATCAGCACACCAAATAGGCTTTCCTTTCCTCTGCCAACCATTCTTCTTCCAGTCCTTTAGCCAACCCCAAGAGCATTGGCTTACCATCCACGAGTCGGTGTAGAGGTAAAGGATAGGCCAATTCTCACGTTCAGCCACATCAAGAGCAAGTTGAACAGCTTTTACCTCAGCGAACTGACTGGATTCTCCTTCTCCATCTTTCGTTTCGGTAACTCTCCTGGTTGGACTCCAAACTGCTGACTTCCATATTCGCTTGTTCCCAACAAGGCCGGACAGGAAACATCTGTGAACAAAGCATAGTTCTTTTCCTGATCAGAGAGATCACCATAGGGAGGCGCTTCCTCAGCCATGAGTTATTTTCTCCTCTAGAGGTTTGGAACAGTCTGTGCCTTCCGGCCAGTTGGTGATCACCTCTACCAGACCAGGTCGGTCAAGATTACCCATTCGTGCACGTTGGGTTATCAAAGCCATCCATTTAGACCAGGTTGCATCTGTGGCATGATGTGGTGATGAACCTTTGCCCTTGAACATCCAGTTAAGACTGGCAGTCTAGGAGCTAAAAGCAATTGTGACATCAGTTCCAATCACTTCAGAAGCTGCTTTCACTCCCTCATAGGCTGCTAGAATCTCTTTCTCTGTTGCAGTGTAAATTTGTCTCTGCACCTCTGTAACAGCGTCCCCAGAAACCAAGTGGACGACCACGTGTCTCATTTGGAGCTCTCTGCCAGAGACCTCCAAGTTGGACCATTGTCACTGGCAGCCGTGTACAGAATGTTTTCAATGTCCGGACCAGATCTCACAGGTCCTAAGCCCAAGTTTCTTTTGCCAGTGTGTGAGGCAGCTGGAAAGCTGCAGAATGGTGCAGGGGATTCCAGGCTAGGCCATTCCTGGCTGGGTCTATAAGCAGAAGGAGTGCTTTTTCTAAACGGCATTTCTATGGTTCTTCAATGGGGCTAGGATGTAAACGTGTTTCTGCTTCAAAGGAAAGCAGCTAGGAGAAAGTTTCTTTTGCCAGTGTGTGACGCAGCTGGAAAGCTAGCAGAATGGTGCAGGGATTCCAGGCTAGGCCATTCCTGGCTGGGTCCTATAAGCAGAAGGAGTGCTTTTTCTAAACGGCATTTCTATGGTTCTTCAATGGGGCTAGGATGTAAACGTGTTTCTGCTTCAAAGGAAAGCAGCTAGGAGAAAGTTTCTTTTGCCAGTGTGTGAGGCAGCTGGAAAGCTGCAGAATGGTGCAGGGGATTCCAGGCTAGGCCATTCCTGACTGGGTCTATAAGCAGAAGGAGTGCTTTTTCTAAACGGCATTTCTATGGTTCTTCAATGGGGCTAGGATGTAAACGTGTTTCTGCTTCAAAGGAAAGCAGCTAGGAGAAAGTTTCTTTTGCCAGTGTGTGAGGCAGCTGGAAAGCTGCAGAATGGTGCTGGGGATTCCAGGCTAGGTCATTCCTGACTGGGTCTATAAGCAGAAGGAGTGCTTTTTCTAAACGGCATTTCTATGGTTCTTCAATGGGGCTAGGATGTAAACGTGTTTCTGCTTCAAAGGAAAGCAGCTAGGAGAAAGTTTCTTTTGCCAGTGTGTGAGGGAGCTGGAAAGCTGCAGAATGGTGCAGGGGATTCCAGGCTAGGCCATTCCTGGCTGGGTCTACAAGCAGAAGGAGTGCTTTTTCTAAACGGCATTTCTATGGTTCTTCAATGGGGCTAGGATGTAAACGTGTTTCTGCTTCAAAGGAAAGCAGCTAGGAGAAAGTTTCTTTTGCCAGTGTGTGAGGGAGCTGGAAAGCTGCAGAATGGTGCAGGGGATTCCAGGCTAGGCCATTCCTGGCTGGGTCTATAAGCAGAAGGAGTGCTTTTTCTAAACGGCATTTCTATGGTTCTTCAATGGGGCTAGGATGTAAACGTGTTTCTGCTTCAAAGGAAAGCAGCTAGGAGAAAGTTTCTTTTGCCAGTGTGTGAGGGAGCTGGAAAGCTGCAGAATGGTGCAGGGGATTCCAGGCTAGGCCATTCCTGTCTGGGTCTATAAGCAGAAGGAATGCTTTTTCTAACCGGGATTTCTATGGTTCTTCAATGGGGCTAGGATGTAAACGTGTTTCTGCTTCAAAGGAAAGCAGCTAGGAGAAAGTTTCTTGTTGCCAGTGTGTGACGGGCAGCTGGAAAGCTGCAGAATGGTGCAGGGGATTCCAGGCTAGGCCAAATCCTGGCTGGGTCTACACGCAGGAAGGGATGCGTTTTCTATCCGGGGCATTTCTATGGTTCTTCAATGGGGCAGATGTAAACGTGTTTCTGCTTCAAAGGAAAGCAGCTAGGAGAAAGTTTCTTTTGCCAGTGTGGTGAGGGAGCTGGAAAGCTGCAGAATGGTGCAGGGGGATTCCAGGCTAGGCCATTCCTGCTGGGTCTATAAGCAGGAAGGAGTGGCTTTTTCTAAACCGGCATTTCTATGGTTCTTCAGTGGGGCTAGGATGTAAACGTGTTTCTGCTTCAAGGAAAGGCAGCTAGGAGAAAGTTTCTTTGCCAGTGTGTGAGGGAGCTGGAAAGCTGCAGAATGGTGCAGGGGATTTCCAGGCTAGGCCATTCCTGGCTGGGTCTACACAGCAGAAGTAGTGCTTTTTCTAAACGGCATTTCTATGGTTCTTCAATGGGGCTAGGGATGTAAACGTGTTTCTGCTTCAAAGGAAAGCAGCTAGGAGAAAGTTTCTTTTGCCAGTGTGTGAGGAGCTGGAAAGCTGCAGAATGGTGCAGGGGATCCAGGCTAGGCCATTCCTTGCTGGTCTATACAAGCAGAAGTAGTGCTTTTTCTAAACGGCATTTCTATGGTTCTTCAATGGGGCTAGGATGTAAACGTGTTTCTGCTTCAAAAGGAAAGCAGCTAGGGAGAAAGTTTCTTTTGCCAGTGTGTGAGAGAGCTGGATAAGCTGCAGAATGGTGCAGGGGATTCCAGGCTAGGCCATTCCTGGCTGGGTCTTAACAGGAAGGAGTGCTTTTTCGAAACGGCAATTTCAATGGTTCTTCAATGGGGCCTAGGATGTAAACGTGTTTCTGCTTCAAAGGGAAAGGCAGCTAGGAGAAAGTTTCTTTTGCCAGTGTGTAACGGAGCTGGAAAGCTGCAGAATGGTGCAGGGGATTCCAGGCTAGGGCCATTCCTGCTGGGTCTATAAGCAGAAGGAATGCTTTTTTTCTAACGCGATTTCTATGGTTCTTCAATGGGGCTAGGATGTAACGTGGTTTCTCGGTCTTATAGGAAAGCAGCTAGGAGAAAGTTTCTTTTGCCAGTGTGTGACGGCAGCTGGAAAGCTGCAGAATGGTGCAGGGGATTCCAGCTAGGGCCATTCCTGACTGGGTTCTATAAGCAGTAGGAAGGTGCTTTTCTAAACGGCATTCTATGGTTTCTTCAATGGGGCTAGATGTAAACGTGTTTCTGCTTCAAAGGAAAGCAGCTAGGAGAAAGTTTCTTTTGCCAGTGTGTGAGGAGCTGGAAAGCTGCAGAATGGTGCAGGGGATTCCAGGCTAGGCCATTCCTGGCTGGGTCTATAAGCAGAAGGAGTGCTTTTTGTAAACGAATTTCTATGGTTCTTCAATGGGGCTAGGATGTAAACGTGTTTCTGCTTCAAAGGAAAGCAGCTAGGAGAAAGTTTCTTTTGCCAGTGTGTGACGGAGCTGGAAAGCTGCAGAATGGTGTAGGGGATTCCAGGCTAGGCCATTCCTGGCTGGGTCTATAAGCAGAAGGAGTGCTTTTTGTAAACGGAATTTCTATGGTTCTTCAATGGGGCTAGGATGTAAACGTGTTTCTGCTTCAAAGGAAGCAGCTAGGAGAAAGTTTCTTTTGCCAGTGTGTGACGGGAGCTGGAAAGCTGCAGAATGGTGCAGGGGATTCCAGGCTAGGCCATTCCTGGCTGGGTCTACTAAGCAGAAGGAGTGCTTTTTCTAAACGGCATTTCTATGTTACTTCAATGGGCTTGGATTAAACGTGTTTCTGCTTCAAAGGAAAGGAGCTAAGGAGAAAGTTTCTTTTGCCAGTGTGTGACGGCAGCTGGAAAGGCTGCAGAATGGTGCATGGGATTCCAGGCTAGGGCCATTCCTGACTGGGTCTATAAGCAGAATGATTGCTTTTTCTAAACGGCATTTTCTATGTTTCTTAAATGGGGCTTGGATTAAACAGTGTTGCTGCTTCAAAGGAAAGGAGCTAGGAGAAAGTTTCTTTTGCCAGTGTGTGAGGAGCTGGAAAGCTGCAGAATGGTGCAGGGGATTACCAGGCTAGGCATTCCTGGCTGGGTCTATAAGCAGAAGGAGTGCTTTTTCTAAACCGCATTTCTTATGGTTTCTTCAATGGGGCTAGGATGCAAACGTGTTTCTGCTTCAAAAGGAAAGGAGCTAGAGAAAGTTTCTTTTGCCAGTGTGTGAGGGAGCTGGAAAGCTGCAGAATGGTGCAGGGGATTCCAGGCTAGGCCATTCCTGGCTGGGTATAAAAGCAGAATGAGTGCTTTTTGTAAACCGAATTTCTATGGTTCTTCAATGGGGCTAGGATGTAAACGTGTTTCTGCTTCAAAGGAAAGCAGCTAGGAGAAAGTTTCTTTTGCCAGTGTGTGAGGGAGCTGGAAAGCTACAGAATGGTGCAGGGGATTCCAGGCTAGGCCATTCCTGGCTGGGTCTATAAGCAGAAGGAGTGCTTTTTCTAAACGCATTTCTATGGTTCTTCAATGGGGCTAGGATGTAAACGTGTTTCTGCTTCAAAGGAAAGCAGCTAGGAGAAAGTTTCTTTTGCCAGTGTGTGAGGGAGCTGGAAAGCTGCAGAATGGTGCAGGGGATTCCAGGCTAGGCCATTCCTGGCTGGGTCTATAAGCAGAAGGAGTGCTTTTTCTAAACGGCATTTCTATGGTTCTTCAATGGGGCTAGGATGTAAACGTGTTTCTGCTTCAAAGGAAAGCAGCTAGGAGAAAGTTTCTTTTGCCAGTGTGTGACGATCTGGAAAGCTGCAGAATGGTGCTAGGGGATACCAGGCTAGGAGCCATTCCTGCTGGGTCTATAAGCAGAAGGATTGTTTTTCTAAACGCTATTTCTATGTTTCTTCGAATGGAGCTAGGGATGAAACGTGTTTCTGCTTAAAGGAAAGAGCTAGGAGAAAGTTTCTTTTGCCAGGTGTGTCGAGCTGGAAAGCTGCAGAATGGTGCAGGGGATTCCAGGCTAGGCATTCCTGGATGGGTCTATAAGCAGAAGATGCTTTTTTTCTAAACGGCATTTCTATGTTTCTTCAATGGGGCTAGGATGTAAACGTGTTTCTGCCTTCAAAGGAAAGCAGCTAGGAGAAAGTTTCTTTGCCAGTGTGTGAGGAGCTGGAAAGCTGCAGAATGGTGCAGGGGATTCCAGGCTAGCCATTCCTGGCTGGGTCTATAAGCAGAAGGAGTGGTTTTTCTATACGCATTTCTACTGTTCTTCAATGGGGCTAGGATGTAAACGTGTTTCTGCTTCAAAGGAAAGCAGCTAGGAGAAAGTTTCTTTTGCCAGTGTGTGAGGGAGCTGGAAAGCTGACGAATGGTGCAGGGGATTCCAGGCTAGGCCATTCCTGGCTGGGTCTATAAGCAGAAGGAGTGCTTTTTCTAAACGGCATTTCTATGGTTCTTCAATGGGGCTAGGATGTAAACGTGTTTCTGCTTCAAAGGAAAGCAGCTAGGAGAAAGTTTCTTTTGCCAGTGTGTGAGGCAGCTGGAAAGCTGCAGAATGGTGTAGGGGATTCCAGGCTAGGTCATTCCTGGCTGGGTCTATAAGCAGAAGGAGTGCTTTTTGTAAACGGCATTTCTATGGTTCTTCAATGGGATAGGATGTAAACGTGTTTCTGCTTCAAAGGAAAGCAGCTAGGAGAAAGTTTCTTTTGCCAGTGTGTGACGCAGCTGGAAAGCTGCAGAATGGTGCAGGGGATTCCAGGCTAGGCCATTCCTGGCTGGGTCTATAAGCAGAAGGAGTGCTTTTTCTAAACGGCATTTCTATGGTTCTTCAATGGGGCTAGGATGTAAACGTGTTTCTGCTTCAAAGGAAAGCAGCTAGGAGAAAGTTTCTTTTAGCCAGTGTGTGAGGGAGCTGGAAAGCTACAGAATGGTGCAGGGGATTCCAGGCTAGGCCATTCCTGGCTGGGTCTATAAGCAGAAGGAGTGCTTTTTCTAAACGGCATTTCTATGGTTCTTCAATGGGGCTAGGATGTAAACGTGTTTCTGCTTCAAAGGAAAGCAGCTAGGAGAAAGTTTCTTTTGCCAGTGTGTGAGGCAGCTGGAAAGCTGCAGAATGGTGCAGGGGATTCCAGGCTAGGCCATTCCTGGCTGGGTCTATAAGCAGAAGGAGTGCTTTTGCTAAACGGCATTTCTATGGTTCTTCAATGGGGCTAGGATGTAAACGTGTTTCTGCTTCAAAGGAAAGCAGCTAGGAGAAAGTTTCTTTTGCCAGTGTGTGAGGGAGCTGGAAAGCTGCAGAATGGTGCAGGGGATTCCAGGCTAGGCCATTCCTGGCTGGGTCTATAAGCAGAAGGAGTGCTTTTTCTAAACGGCATTTCTATGGTTCTTCAATGGGGCTAGGATGTAAACGTGTTTCTGCTTCAAAGGAAAGCAGCTAGGAGAAAGTTTTCTTTTGCCAGTGTGTGACGCCAGCTGGAAAGCTGCAGAATGGTGCAGGGGATTCCAGGCTAGGCCATTCCTGGCTGGGTCTACTAAGCAGAAGGAGTGCTTTTTGCTAACCGGCATTTCTATGGTTCTTCAATGGGGCTAGGATGTAAACGTGTTTCTGCTTCAAAGGAAAGCAGCTAGGAGAAGTTTCTTTTGCCAGTGTGTGAGGGAGCTGGAAAGCTGCAGAATGGTGTAGGGATTCCAGGCTAGGCCATTCCTGGCTGGGTCTATAAGCAGAAGGAGTGCTTTTTCTAAACGGCATTTCTATGGTTCTTCAATGGGGCTAGGATGTAAACGTGTTTCTGCTTCAAAGGAAAGCAGCTAGGAGAAAGTTTCTTTTGCCAGTGTGTGAGGGAGCTGGAAAGCTGCAGAATGGTGCAGGGGATTCCAGGCTAGGCCATTCCTGGCTGGGTCTATAAGCAGAAGGAGTGCTTTTTCTAAACGGCATTTCTATGGTTCTTCAATGGGGCTAGGATGTAAACGTGTTTCTGCTTCAAAGGAAAGCAGCTAGGAGAAAGTTTCTTTTGCCAGTGTGTGACGCAGCTGGAAAGCTGCAGAATGGTGCAGGGGATTCCAGGCTAGGCCATTCCTGGCTGGGTCTAAACGCAGAAGGAGTGCTTTTTCTAAACGGCATTTCTATGGTTCTTCAATGGGGCTAGGATGTAAACGTGTTTCTGCTTCAAAGGAAAGCAGGTAGGAGAAAGTTTCTTTTGCCAGTGTGTGAGGGAGCTGGAAAGCTGCAGAATGGTGCAGGGGATTCCAGGCTAGGCCATTCCTGGCTGGGTCTATAAGCAGAAGGAGTGCTTTTCGTAAACCGAATTTCTATGGTTCTTCAATGGGGCTAGGATGTAAACGTGTTTCTGCTTCAAAGGAAAGCAGCTAGGAGAAAGTTTCTTTTGCCAGTGTGTGACGGAGCTGGAAAGCTGCAGAATGGTGCAGGGGATTCCAGGCTAGGCCATTCCTGGCTGGGTCTATAAGCAGAATGAGTGCTTTTTGCTAAACGGCATTTCTATGGTTCTTCAATGGGGCTAGGATGTAAACGTGTTTCTGCTTCAAAGGAAAGCAGCTAGGAGAAAGTTTCTTTTGCCAGTGTGTGAGGGAGCTGGAAAGCTGCAGAATGGTGCAGGGGATTCCAGGCTAGGCCATTCCTGGCTGGGTCTATAAGCAGAAGGAGTGCTTTTTCTAAACGGCATTTCTATGGTTCTTCAATGGGGCTAGGATGTAAACGTGTTTCTGCTTCAAAGGAAAGCAGCTAGGAGAAAGTTTCTTTTGCCAGTGTGTGACGCAGCTGGAAAGCTGCAGAATGGTGCAGGGGATTCCAGGCTAGGCCATTCCTGGCTGGGTCTATAAGCAGAAGGAGTGCTTTTTGTAAACGAATTTCTATGGTTCTTCAATGGGGCTAGGATGTAAACGTGTTTCTGCTTCAAAGGAAAGCAGCTAGGAGAAAGTTTCTTTTGCCAGTGTGTGACGCAGCTGGAAAGCTGCAGAATGGTGCAGGGGATTCCAGGCTAGGCCATTCCTGGCTGGGTCTACACGCAGAAGGAGTGCTTTTTCTAAACGGCATTTCTATGGTTCTTCAATGGGGCTAGGATGTAAACGTGTTTTCTGCTTCAAAGGAAAGCAGCTAGGAGAAAGTTTCTTTTGCCAGTGTGTGACGGCAGCTGGAAAGCTGCAGAATGGTGCAGGGGATTCCAGGCTAGGTCATTCCTGAGCTGGGTCTATAAGCAGAAGTAGTGCTTTTTGTCAAACGATTTTCTATGGTTCTTCAATGGGCTAGGATGTAAACGTGTTTCTGCTTCAAAGGAAAGCAGCTAGGAGAAAGTTTCTTTTGCCAGTGTGTGACGGGAGCTGGAAAGCTGCAGAATGGTGCAGGGGATTCCAGGCTAGGCCATTCCTGGCTGGGTCCTACTAAGCAGAAGGAGTGCTTTTTCTAAAGGGCATTTCTATGGTTCTTCAATGGGGCTAGGATGTAAACGTGTTTCTGCTTCAAAGGAAAGCAGCTAGGAGAAAGTTTCTTTTGCCAGTGTGTGGACGCAGCTGGAAAGCTGCAGAATGGTGCAGGGGATTCCAGGCTAGGCCATTCCTGGCTGGGTCTATAAGCAGAAGGAGTGCTTTTTCTAAACGGCATTTCTATGGTTCTTCAATGGGGCTAGGATGTAAACGTGTTTCTGCTTCAAAGGAAAGCAGCTAGGAGAAAAGTTTCTTTTGCCAGTGTGTGAGGGAGCTGGAAAGCTGCAGAATGGTGCAGGGGATTCCAGGCTAGGCCATTCCTGGCTGGGTCTATAAGCAGAAGGAGTGCTTTTTCTAAACCGGCATTTCTATGGTTCTTCAATGGGGCTAGGATGTAAACGTGTTTCTGCTTCAAAGGAAAGCAGCTAGGAGAAAGTTTCTTTTGCCAGTGTGTGACGCAGCTGGAAAGCTGCAGAATGGTGCAGGGGATTCCAGGCTAGGCCATTCCTGGCTGGGTCTACACGCAGAAGGAGTGCTTTTTCTAAAGGGCATTTCTATGGTTCTTCAATGGGGCTAGGATGTAAACGTGTTTCTGCTTCAAAGGAAAGCAGCTAGGAGAAAGTTTCTTTTGCCAGTGTGTGACGGAACCTGGAAAGCTGCAGAATGGTGCTAGGGGATTCCAGGCTAGGTCCATTCCTGACTGGGTCTATAAGCAGAAGGAGTGCTTTTTCTAAACGGCATTTCTATGGTTCTTCAATGGGGCTAGGATGTAAACGTGTTTCTGCTTCAAAGGAAAGCAGCTAGGAGAAAGTTTCTTTTGCCAGTGTGTGAGGGAGCTGGAAAGCTGCAGAATGGTGCAGGGGATTCCAGGCTAGGCCATTCCTGGCTGGGTCTATAAGCAGAAGGAGTGCTTTTTCTAAACGCCATTTCTATGGTTCTTCAACGGGGCTAGGATGTAAACGTGTTTCTGCTTCAAAGGAAAGCAGCTAGGAGAAAGTTTCTTTTGCCAGTGTGTGAGGGAGCTGGAAAGCTGCAGAATGGTGCAGGGGATTCCAGGCTAGGCCATTCCAGGCTGGGACTATAAGCAGAAGGAATGCTTTTTACAAACGGCATTTCTATGGTTCTTCAATGGGGCTAGGATGTAAACGTGTTTCTGCTTCAAAGGAAAGCAGCTAGGAGAAAGTTTCTTTTGCCAGTGTGTGAGGGAGCTGGAAAGCTGCAGAATGGTGCAGGGGATTCCAGGCTAGGCCATTCCTGGCTGGGTCTATAAGCAGAAGGAGTGCTTTTTCTAAACGGCATTTCTATGGTTCTTCAATGGGGCTAGGATGTAAACGTGTTTCTGCTTCAAAGGAAAGCAGCTAGGAGAAAGTTTCTTTTGCCAGTGTGTGACGCAGCTGGAAAGCTGCAGAATGGTGCAGGGGATTCCAGGCTAGGCCATTCCTGGACTGGGTCTATAAGCAGAAGGAGTGCTTTTTCTAAACGGCATTTCTATGGTTCTTCAATGGGGCTAGGATGTAAACGTGTTTCTGCTTCAAAGGAAAGCAGCTAGGAGAAAGTTTCTTTTGCCAGTGTGTGACGGAGCTGGAAAGCTGCAGAATGGTGCAGGGGATTCCAGGCTAGGCATTCCTGGCTGGGTCTATAAGCAGAAGGAGTGCTTTTTCTAAAGGCATTTCTATGGTTCTTCAATGGGGCTAGGATGTAAACGTGTTTCTGCTTCAAAGGAAAGCAGCTAGGAGAAAGTTTCTTTTGCCAGTGTGTGAGGGAGCTGGAAAGCTGCAGAATGGTGCAGGGGATTCCAGGCTAGGCCATTCCTGGCTGGGTCTATAAGCAGAAGGAGTGCTTTTTTCTAAACGGCATTTCTATGGTTCTTCAATGGGGCTAGGATGTAAACGTGTTTCTGCTTCAAAGGAAAGCAGCTAGGAGAAAGTTTCTTTTGCCAGTGTGTGACGCAGCTGGAAAGCTGCAGAATGGTGCAGGGGATTCCAGGCTAGGTCCATTCCTGGCTGGGTCTATAAGCAGAAGGAGTGCTTTTTGTAAAGCGCATTTCTATGGTTCTTCAATGGGGCTAGGATGTAAACGTGTTTCTGCTTCAAAGGAAAGCAGCTAGGAGAAAGTTTCTTTTGCCAGTGTGTGAGGGAGCTGGAAAGCTACAGAATGGTGCAGGGGATTCCAGGCTAGGCCATTCCTGGCTGGGTCTATAAGCAGAAGGAGTGCTTTTTGTAAAGCGAATTTCTATGGTTCTTCAATGGGGCTAGGATGTAAACGTGTTTCTGCTTCAAAGGAAAGCAGCTAGGAGAAAGTTTCTTTTGCCAGTGTGTGAGGGAGCTGGAAAGCTGCAGAATGGTGCAGGGGATTCCAGGCTAGGCCATTCCTGGCTGGGTCTATAAGCAGAAGGAGTGCTTTTTCGTAAACGGCATTTCTATGGTTCTTCAATGGGGCTAGGATGTAAACGTGTTTCTGCTTCAAAGGAAAGCAGCTAGGAGAAAGTTTCTTTTGCCAGTGTGTGAGGGAGCTGGAAAGCTGCAGAATGGTGCAGGGGATTCCAGGCTAGGCCATTCCTGGCTGGGTCTACAACGCAGAAGGAGTGCTTTTTCTAACGGCCATTTCTATGGTTTCTTCAATGGGGCTAGGATGTAAACGTGTTTCTGCTTCAAAAGGAAAGCAGCTAGGAGAAAGTTTCTTTTGCCAGTGTGTGAGGGAGCTGGAAAGCTGCAGAATGGTGCAGGGGATTCCAGGCTAGGCCATTCCTGGCTGGGTCTACAAGCAGAAGGAGTGCTTTTTTCTTAACGGCATTTCTATGGTTCTTCAATGGGGCTAGGATGTAAACGTGTTTCTGCTTCAAAGGAAAGCAGCTAGGAGAATGTTTCTTTTGCCAGTGTGTGACGCAGCCTGGAAAGCTGCAGAATGGTGCAGGGGATTCCAGGCTTAGGCATTCCTGACTGTGTCTATATGCAGAAGGATTGCTTTTTGTAAAGCGAATTTCTATGTTCATTCAATGGGGATAGGATGGTAAACGTGATTCTGCTTCAAAGGAAAGCAGCTAGGAGAAAGATTCTTTTGCCAGTGTGTGAGGGAGCTGGAAAGCTGCAGAGTGGTGCAGGGGATTCCAGGCTAGGCCATTCCTGGTGGGTCTATAAGCAGAATGAGTGCTTCTGTAAAGCGAATTTCTATGTTTTTTAAAAGGGGCTAGGATGTAAACGTGTTTCTGCTTCAAAGGAAAGCAGCTAGGAGAAAGTTTCTTTTGCCAGTGTGTGACGCAGCTGGAAAGCTGCGAATGGTGCAGGGGATTCCAGGCTAGGCCATTCCTGGACTGGGTCTATAAGCAGAAGGAGTGCTTTTTGTAAAAGCGATTTTCTATGTTTCTTCATGGGGCTAGGATGTAAACGTTGTTTCTGCTTCAAGGAAAGCAGCTAGGAGAAAGTTTCTTTTGCCATTGTGTGAGGGAGCTGGAAAGCTGCAGAATGGTGTAGGGGATTCCAGGCTAGGCCATTCCTGACTGGGTCTAGCAGAAGGATTGCCATTTTCTAAACCGGAATTTCTATGTTTCTTCAATGGGCTAGGATGTAAACGTGTTTCTGCTTCAAAGGAAAGCAGCTAAGGAGAAAGTTTCTTTTGCCAGTGTGTGACGCAGCTGGAAAGCTGCAGCTATGGTGTAGGGGATTCCACGGCTAGGCCATTCCTGACTGGGTCATAAGCAGAAGGATTGCTTTTTTTAAAGCGAATTTCTATGGATCTTCAATGGGGATAGGATGTAAACGTGTTTCCTGCTTCAACGGAAAGCAGCTAGGAGAAAGTTTCTTTTGCCAAGTGTGTGACACAGCTGGAAAGCTGCAGAATGGTTGCTGGGGGATTCCAGGCTAGGTCATTCCTGACTGGGTCTATAAGCAGAAGGAGTGCTTTTTCTAAACGGCATTTCTATGGTTCTTCAATGGGCTAGGATGTAACGTGTTTCTGCTTCAAAGGAAAGCAGCTAGGAGAAAGTTTCTTTTGCCAGTGTGTGAGGGAGCTGGAAAGCTGCAGATTGGTGCAGGGGATTCCAGGCTAGGCCATTCCTGGCTTGGTCTATAAGCAGAAGGATTGCTTTTGTAAACCGAATTTCTATGGTTCTTCAATGGGGCTAGGATGTAAACGTGTTTCTGCTTCAAAGGAAAGCAGCTAGGAGAAAGTTTCTTTTGCCAGTGTGTGACGCAGCTGGAAAGCTGCAGAATGGTGCAGGGGATTCCAGGCTAGGCCATTCCTGGCTGGGTCTATAAGCAGAAGAGTGCTTTTTCTAAACGCATTTCTATGGTTCTTCAATGGGGCTAGGATGTAAACGTGTTTCTGCTTCAAAGGAAAGCAGCTAGGAGAAAGTATCTTTTGCCAGTGTGTGACGCAGCTGGAAAGATGCAGAATGGTGCAGGGGATTCCAGCTAGGCATTCCTGGCTGGGTCTATAAGCAGAAGGAGTGCTTTTTCTAAGCGGAATTTCTATGGTTCTTCAATGGGGCTAGGATGTAAACGTGTTTCTGCTTCAAAGGAAAGCAGCTAGGAGAAAGTTTCTTTTGCCAGTGTGTGACGCAGCTGGAAAGCTGCAGAATGGTGTAGGGGATTCCAGGCTTGGCATTCCTGGCTGGGGTCCTATTAAGCAAGATGGTGTACTTTTCTAAACCGGCATTTCTATGTTTCTTCAATGGGGCTAGGATGTAAACGTGTTTCTGCTTGAAAGGAAAGCAGCTAGGAGAAAGTTCTTTGCCAGTGTGTGAAGTGGCTGGAAAGCTGCAGAATGGTGTAGAGGATTCCCAGGCTAGGTCATTCCTGCCTGGGTCTATAAGCAGAAGGATTGCTTTTGCTAAAGCGAATTTCTATGGTTCTTCAATGGGCTAGAATGTAAACGTGTTTCTGCTTCAAAGGAAAGCAGCTAGGGAGGAAAGTTTCTTTTGCCAGTGTGTGAGGGAGCTGGAAAGCTGCAGAATGGTGCAGGGGATTCCAGGCTAGGCCATTCCTGGCTGGGTTCTATGGTTCTTCAATGGGGCTAGGATGTAAACGTGTTTCTGCTTCAAAGGAAAGCAGCTAGGAGAAAGTTTCTTTTGCCAGTGTGTGACGCAGCTGGAAAGCTGCAGAATGGTGCAGGGGATTCCAGGCTAGGCCATTCCTGGCTGGGTCTATAGCAGAAGGATTGCTTTTTCTAAACCGGCATTTCTATGTTTCTTCAATGGGGCTAGGATGTAAACGTGTTTCTGCTTCAAAGGAAAGCAGCTAGGAGAAAGTTTCTTTTGCCAGTGTGTGAGGGAGCTGGAAAGCTGCAGAATGGTGTAGGGGATTCCAGGCTAGGCCATTCCTGGCTGGGTCTACACGCAGAAGGAATGCTTTTTCTAACCGGCATTTCTATGTTTCTTCAATGGGGCTAGGATGTAAACGTGTTTCTGCTTCAAAGGAAAGCAGCTAGGAGAAAGTTTCTTTTGCCAGTGTGTGACGCAGCTGGAAAGCTGCAGAATGGTGCAGGGGATTCCAGGCTAGGCCATTCCTGGCTGGGTCTATAAGCAGAAGGAGTGCTTTTTCTAACGGCATTTCTATGTTTCTTCAATGGGGCTAGGATGTAAACGTGTTTCTGCTTCAAAGGAAAGCAGCTAGGAGAAAGTTTCTTTTGCCAGTGTGTGACGCAGCTGGAAAGCTGCAGAATGGTGCAGGGGATTCCAGGCTAGGCCATTCCTGGCTGGGTCTATAAGCAGAAGAAATGCTTTTTCTAACCGGAATTTCTATGGTTCTTCAGTGGGGCTAGGATGTAAACGTGTTTCTGCTTCAAAGGAAAGCAGCTAGGAGAAAGTTTCTTTTGCCAGTGTGTGATGGAGCTGGAAAGCTACAGAATGGTGCAGGGGATTCCAGGCTAGGCCATTCCTGGCTGGGTCTATAAGCAGAAGGAGTGCTTTTTGTAAAGCGAATTTCTATGGTTCTTCAATGGGGCTAGGGTGTAAACGTGTTTCTGCTTCAAAGGAAAGCAGCTAGGAGAAAGTTTCTTTTGCCAGTGTGTGCCGCAGCTGGAAAGCTGCAGAATGGTGCAGGGGATTCCAGGCTAGGCCATTCCTGGCTGGGTCTATAAGCAGAAGGAGTGCTTTTTCTAAACCGAATTTCTATGGTTCTTCAATGGGGCTAGGATGTAAACGTGTTTCTGCTTCAAAGGAAAGCAGCTAGGAGAAAGTTTCTTTTGCCAGTGTGTGAGGGAGCTGGAAAGCTGCAGAATGGTGCAGGGGATTCCAGGCTAGGCCATTCCTGGCTGGGTTAATCAGAAGGAGTGCTTTTTCTAAACGCATTTCTATGGTTCTTCAATGGGGCTAGGATGTAAACGTGTTTCTGCTTCAAAGGAAAGCAGCTAGGAGAAAGTTTCTTTTGCCAGTGTGTGACGCAGCTGGAAAGCTGCAGAATGGTGCAGGGGATTCCAGGCTAGGCCATTCCTGGCTGGGTCTCTATGGTTCTTCAATGGGGCTAGGATGTAAACGTGTTTCTGCTTCAAAGGAAAGCAGCTAGGAGAAAGTTTCTTTTGCCAGTGTGTGAGGGAGCTGGAAAGCTGCAGAATGGTGCAGGGGATTCCAGGCTAGGCCATTCCTGGCTGGGTCTATAAGCAGAAGGAGTGCTTTTTCTAACCGGAATTTCTATGGTTCTTCAATGGGGCTAGGATGTAAACGTTTTTCTGCTTCAAAGGAAAGCAGCTAGGAGAAAGTTTCTTTTGCCAGTGTGTGACGCAGCTGGAAAGCTGCAGAATGGTGCAGGGGATTCCAGGCTAGGCCATTCCTGGCTGGGTCTACACGCAGAAGGAGTGCTTTTCTAAAGGGCATTTCTATGGTTCTTCATAGGGGCTAGGATGTAAACGTGTTTCTGCTTCAAAGGAAAGCAGCTAGGAGGAAAGTTTCTTTTGCCAGTGTGTGAGCGCAGCTGGAAGCTGCAGAAATGGTGCAGGGGGATTCCAGGCTAGGCCATTCCTGGCTGGGGTCCTATAAGCAGAGGAAGTGCTTTTTCTATAGGCAATTTCTATGGTTCTTCAATGGGGCTAGGATGTAAACGTGGTTCTGCTTCAAAGGAAAGCAGCTAGGAGAAAGTTTCTTTTGCCAGTGTGTGAGTGCAGCTGGGAAAGCTGCAGAATGGTGCAGGGGATTCCAGGGCTAGGCATTCCTGGCTGGGTCTATAAGCAGAAGGAGTGCTTTTTTCTAAAGGGGCATTTCTATGGTTCTTCAATTGGCTAGGATGTAAAGCGTTTCTTGCTTGAAAGGAAAGCAGCTAGGAGAAAGTTTCTTTTGCCAGTTGTGGGGTACTGCAAGCTCGAAAATTGCTGCAGAATGGTTAGGGGATTCCAGGCTAGGGCCAATCCTGACTGGGTCTATAAGCAGAAGGATGCTTTTTCTAACCGGCATTTCTATGTTTCTTCAATGGGGCTAGGATTAAACGTGTTTCTGCTTCAAAGGAAAGCAGCTAGGAGAAAGTTTCTTTTGCCAGTGTGTGAGCGCAGCTGGAAAGCTGCAGAATGGTGCAGGGGGATTCCAGGCTAGGCCATTCCTGCTGGCGTCTACAGACAGAAGGAGTGCTTTTTCTAAACGGCAATTTTTCTATGGTTCATTCATGGGCTAGGATGTAAACGTGTTTCTGCTTCAAAGGAAAGGCAGCTAGGAGAAAGTTTCTTTTGCAGTGTGTGAGGGAGCTGGAGGAAAGCTGCAGAATGGTGCAGGGGATTCCAGGCTAGGCCATTCCTGGCTGGGTCTACAAGGCAGAAGGAGTGCTTTTTCTAAACGGCATTTTCTATGGTTCTTCAATGGGGCTAGGATGTAAACGTGTTCTGCTTCAAAGGAATGAGCTAGGAGGAAAGTTTCTTTTCCAGTGTGTGAAGGGAGGCTGGAAAGCTGCAGAATGGGTGCAGGGGATTCCAGGCTAGGCCATTCCTGGACTGGGTCTAACGAAGCAAAGGAGTGCTTTTTTCTAAACCGCATTTCTATGGTTCTTCAATGGGGCTAGGATGTAAACGTGTTTCTGCTTCAAAGGAAAGCGCTAGGAGAAAGTTTCTTTTGCCAGTGTGTGAGGGAGCTGGAAAGCTGCAGAATGGTGCAGGGGATTCCAGGCTAGGCCATTCCTGGGTTGGGTCTATAAGCAGAAGGATTGCTTTTTCTAACCGACATTTCTATGTTCTTCAATGGGGCTAGGATGGTAAACGTTGTTTCTGCTTCAAAGGAAATAGCTAGGAGAAAGTTTCTTTTGCCAGTGTGTGAGGGAGCTGGAAAGCTGCAGAATGGTGCAGGGGATTCCAGGCTAGGCCATTCTGGCTGGGTCT